>NW_016909458.1:20919-92476 GCF_001483705.2 Eufriesea mexicana
GTTTGGTTTCCTCATTATATGGTACCCTTGACTTTTGTGCTACATACTTCCTTCGGTGGATTTCTCTACTTTGCTGCGCTCTAATATCCTGTGCCTTCCTAAGGGGACGCCAGGAATAGTGGCCGTTGCAGGTTATGTTGTGTTATGTTGCGTTCGGCCAGGATAGTATTGGTTACGTTTGATGAGGTAGCTCTGAATTTTGTGCTGTACACTGCCCTTCGGTGGATTTGTACGCTCAACATTGCTCTACTATACTCTGCTTGACATTCGGGAGTCCTGCAAAAGTGGCCGTCGCACGTGATGATGATTTAGGTTTCGTTTGGCTACGTTAGGTAAGGATATGTTTTGTTAGGATCGCTATGACTTTCGTGCTATACACTGTTATTCGGTTAATCTCTGCCTTCTACTGTGCTCTACTCTTAGCTGCTTGTCCCCGTGGAGGCCAGCGATATCGGTCGCGGCACGTTATGATGAGCTTTCTATGACAGGTTGGGATAGGTTTGTTTGGGTTGAGTTTGCGTATCTTCGACTTTTCTGCTCTACGCATCGATTTTAAGGATTCCTGCGCTCTACCCTGCTCTAATATGTTGCGATAGGCTCTGGGGAGGCCAGCAATATTGCTGGCGGCATGTACGGTAGGGTTTTCTTACGTTTGGCCATGTTACGTTTGGATACATTACGTTTGGTTAGGTTGAGGTAGGGTAACCTGGACTTATGTGCTATACCCAGATATTCCACGGATTTCTGCGCACTTCGTTGCTCTACTATACTCTACTCGACTCTGGGGAGGATAGCTGTTGCTGCTGTGGCACGATAGGTTGGGTCAGTGAACGTTTGGCTAGGTTAAGTTAGGTTATGTTCGGTTGGGTTGGCTTTGACTTTTGTGCTGTACACTGGTATTCGGTGACTTTCAGCGATCTACTATGCTCTAATATATTCCGCTTGGCTCTGCGGAGGCCAACAATAGTAGTCTCGTCACGTTATATTGAGTTAGGCTACGTTTGGTAAGGTTAGGAATGGATAACTTTAACTTCTGTGCTATACACTGCTATTTGGAGAATTTCTGAGCTCTACTGCGCTCTAGTATGCTGTCCTGGCACTGGAGAAGCCGCATATAGTGGTCTCGGTACGTCAGGTTTAGTTACGATACGTCGGATATGTTTCGTTTGGTTGGGTTAGGATAGCATAGCTTAGACTACTGTGCTTTACGCTGCAATTCGGTGGATTCCTGCGCACTATGCTGCTCTAATATGCTCTGATTGCCCGTAGCGACTCCCGCGTGGCCAGCAATGTTGGTCGCGGCAACCCACTTTGTGTTACGTTACGCCTGGTTATGTCACGTTTGGTCAGGTTTGGGGAGGGTAAATTCGGTTTCTGTGTTATACGTTACTATTCGGTGGATTTGTTCGCTCTTCTGTGCTCTGGTATGTTCTGCCTGCCTCTGGGGAGGCCAGCAGTCTCGCTCTCGTTACGTTGGTCTGAGTTATGTTGCGTATGACCATGTTACGTGTGGTTAGGTTAGGATAGGCTAACATTGACTTTTGTGCCATACATAGCCACTCGGAGGATTTCAGCGCCCTCTATTGCTCTAATATGCTCTGGTTGGCTCTAGGTTGGGCAGCAAAATTAATCCCGGCACCTCATGTTCAGTTGTTCTACGCTCGGTTAGGTTCGGTTAGGACATGTAGGGCTAGGATGCCTCACACTTTTGTGCTATACACTGCAATGCGGTGGATTACTACGCTCTACTATGCTCTAGTATATTGTGGTTGGCCCTGGCGAGGCTAGCAAAAGTAGTCTCGGCAGGTTAGGTTGAGTTAAGCTACGTTCGGTTTTGCGATGTTCGGTTAGGATGGGTTAGGATATCTTTGACTGTTGCACTGTAAACAGCATTGCTGTGGATTACTGCGTTCTACCTTGCTCTAGTATGTTCTGCTTGGCTCTGGAGAGGCAAGTAATATTGGACTCACACGTTAGGTTGACCTAGGCTACGTTAGGCTATGTTACGTTTGGCTACGTTAGGTTAGGGTAGCATCGACTATAGTGCCATGCCCTGCGATTCTATGAATTCCTGCGCTCTAGTCTGCTATAATATGTTCCGCTTTGCTGTGAGGAGGGTAGCGATAGTGGCCTCGGAAGGTTAGGAGGAGATACGATACGTTCGGTTACCTTTCGTTTTGCTAGGTTAGGACAGGGTAGCTTTGACATTTGTGGTATACACTGCCATGCGGCAGATGTCTGCGATCTACTGTACCCTTATGCGCTCTGCTTGGCTCTAGGGAGGCCAGCAACTCTGTTCCCGGCTAGTTAGGTTGATATATGTTACGTTCGGCTTGGCTAGGTTTGGTTAGTATAGCTTTGACCTTTGTGCTGTGCTATGCTATTCGGCAGATATCTGCGATCTGCATTGCTCTGGCATCCTCTGCTTGCCTATGGGAAGGTCAGTGATAGTAGTCGTGGCACGTTTGGATGAGTTAGTTTACGCTTGGTTATGTTACGTTAGGTAATGTTTTGTTAGGGTGGCTGTGACTTTTATCCTCTACTCCGCTATTTGTAGGATTTCCGCGCTCTATATTGCTCTAGCATGTTCTACTTGGCCAGAGGAAAGCCAGGAGTAGTGATCTCGTCACGTTAGGCAGAGTTATGTCGCGTTTGGTTATGCTACGTTTGGTTAGGTCCGGACATGATAGCTGGGACTTCTGTTCTGTACAACGCTATTCGCCGAATTTCTACGCTCTACATTTCTCTACTGTAGTCTGCTTGACTCGGAGGAGGCCAGTAGTAGTGGTCTCGCGACGTTAGCCTTATCCACGCTACATTTTGTTAGGTTAAATTTGCTTCGGTTAAGTTTGGATAGCTTTCACTTTTGTGCTACACACTGATATACGTTGGGATTCTGCGCTCTACTGTGCCCTAGTTAGCTCTGCTTAACTCTGGGGTGGGGGGCCAGTAATGGCGGTCTCGGATCGCAGGATTGAGTTATGTTACGAATGGCTTGGCTAGTTTCGGACAGGTTTGGATAGAGTGGCTTCGACCTCTGCGCCTTATACTGCTATTCGGTCGATACCTGCGTTCTGCGTTTCGCTACTACTATCTGCTTGTCCCAGGAGATGGCAGCAATAGTCGACGTGGCACGATTGGCTTAGCTCGGTTACGTTTGGTTAGTATGGGTTTGGTTAATTTCCGTAGAGCCAAGCAGAGCATAATAGAGGGGAGTAGAGAGCAGAAATCCATGGAATCTCAGTGTACACCAGATAGGTCGAAGATATCCATCCCTAACCAGGGCAAACGTAACATAACTATATGTAACAGAATTCAACCTAACGTGCCGAAAACACCATTATCGACCTCCCCAGAGCCAAGCAGAGCATGTTAGAGCACAGAAGCCCGTAGAAATCCACCGAATAGCAGCGCATACCACGAAAGTAGAATCTAACCGTACCCAATCCAAACTAACACAACGTAGCCAAACGTATCATATCTCAACACAATGGGCCGAGACTACTGTTTCTGGTCTCCCCAGAGCCGAGCAGAACATATTAGAGCACAGTAGAGCGAAGAAATCCACGTAAAAGGAGTGTATAGCACAAATGTCTAAGCCATCCTAACAAAACCATGGCTCACATAACCTAACCAAACGTACCCTGTCACAACCTACCGTGCCGAGACAACAGTTGCTGGCCACCCCTTTGCCAAGGGGGGCATATTATTGCAGAATAGAGCGATGAGGTCCATAGAATGGCAATGCAAGTCACGATCGTCAAAGACGACCCAACTGAACCCAAACGAACTTTACCTAAAGAAACGTAATATAACTCAACCTAACGTGACACGACCACTGTTAATGGACTTCCCAGAGCCACGGAGGACATACCAAAGCACAGTGGAGCGCAGAAATCCGCTAAATGGCAGTGTACAGCGCAATGGTCAAAGTCATCCTGACCAAACTTAACTTAACCTAATCCAACCAAACGTAACCTATCTCAAGCATGCGTGACATGACCGCTATTGCTAGCCATCCCAGATTCAAGCGAACGCTATTAAGGCTGTGCATAGCACAAGTATCGACCTAATAGCAGTGCATAGCACAAAAGTCAAAGCTATCCATACCTAACACAAACTAATGTAACGCAACCAAACGTCACCTAACTCAAACTAACGTGCCCAGACCACTATTACGGGCCTCCGCAGAGGAGAGCAGAGTACAGTAGAGCAATGTATATCGTAGAAATCCTCCGAATAGCGGTGTATAGTACAAAAGTAAATGGTATCCTATCCTAACCTAACCAACAGTAACATAAGCGTACTTAACGTAACAGAACCTGATGTGCCACGAAAGCCATTGCTCTCGTCACGAGAGCTAAGGATACTATTGCATAGCAGTGTGAGACGCTGGAATCATCTGAAGAGCATTGTACTGCAAAAAAGGGAGGGATATCCTAACCTAACTTGACCTAACTAGAAAGAATCAAACGTTACCAATCCCAACATAACGTACCTAGATCGCAATTGCTGGCATCCCCATCGCCAAGCAGGGGACGTTAGAGTTGCGTAGAGCACAGAGGTCCATAGAATGGCAGTGTATAGCGCGAATGTCAATCATTACCATACCAAACCCGAATAAACCTATCCCAACCAAGCGTAACATATCCCATCATATCGCGCCGAGACCACCACTTCAAGAATTCCCAGATCAAAGCAGGGATTATTAGGTAGCACTAGAGTGCAGAAATCCACCGAATGGCAGTGTATAGCACAAAAGTCAAAGACATCGTAACCATCCTAAACCAAACCTAACCAAACAAGACATAACCAAACTCACCCAAACGCGCCGCGACCACCATCGCTGGCCTCTGCAGAGCGAATCAGAACATATTGCAGCAGAGTAGGGAGCAGAAATCCTCCAAATACCAGGCAATAGCGCTAAAGTCAGAGCTATCCTTCCCTACCCTACCAAACCGTAACATAACCAAGCGTAACCTAATAGAACATAACGTGCCGAGACCGCTATTGCTGCCCTCCCCAGAGCCAAGAAGGACACGCTAGAGCACAGTAGAGCGCAGTAGTCCACGGAATAGTGGTGTACAGCACAAGAGTTAAAGCTAAGCTGTCAAAACATTGCCTAACCCAACTTCACAGTACGTAGCTTGACTCAATGTAACTTTTGCCGAGACTACTATTGCTGGCCTTCCCAGAGACAAGCTGAAAACATTAAAGCAGTGTAGGGAGCAGAAATCCTCCAAATACCAGGCAATAGCGCTAAAGTCAGAGCTATACTTCCCTAACCTAACCAACCGTAACATAACCAAGTGTAACCTAATTGAACATAACGTGCCGAGACCGCTATTGCTGCCCTCCCCAGAGCCAAGCAGAACACACTAGTGGAGACTCGAGTGCAAAAATCCGTAGAATCGCAGTGTACATGAAAAAAGTCAAAGCCACCCGAGCATAACCCAAACCAACAAAGCATAAACCAACACAGCATAATTCAACGTAACGTGACGAGACAACTATTGCTGGCCTTCCAAGAGCCAAGCGGAACACGTTAGTGGAGAGTAAAACGCAGAAACCCGTAGAATCGCAGCGCATATAGGAAAAGTCAAAGCTACTCAAGCCTAACCCAATCCATCAGAGCACAGCCCATCATAGCATATCCAAATCTAATGAGCCGAGACCGCTATTGCTGCCCTCCCAAGAGCCAGCATGATGTACTGGAGCACTGTAGAGTGCAGAAGTAAACCGAATAGCAGTGTACGGCGCAAAAGGTAAGGCTATCATAGCCAAACTGAGCCTACCACGGCCTAACCGAACGCAACTTGTCCCAGCGTAACGTGCCGAGGCCACAATTGCCGGCCATCCCAGTGCCAAGCCTGAAATATTAGAAGACCGCATGGTGCAGAAATCCAACCAACAGCAGGCTTTGGCACTAAAGTCAAAGCAATCCTCTCCTAGCCTAATCAATCCTAACATATACGAACGTAACACAACTCAACCTAACGTGCGGCGAACATTATTGCTGACCTGCGCAGAGCCAAGCAGAATACATAAGCGGAAAGTAGAAGGCGGGAGTCCATATAACAGTAGTGTATATCAGAAACGTCAAAGCTAACCAAACCTAATCCAGACAGGCGGAGCATAGCCAAACGTTGCATAACTAATCCTAACATGCCGAGACCGCTAATCCTGTACTCCGCAGAACCAACCAAGACGTACCATGGCACAGCAGAGTGCAGAAATCCACCGAATAAGAGTATACTGCACAAAAGCTAAAGGTATCCTACCCAAACTTAGAATAACCCACCCCAACCTAACGTAACCCCAACCAACATAACGTGCCAAGGCCACTATTGCTGGCATTCCCAGAGAAACGCTGAAAATATTAGAGCCCAGTAGGGCGCAGAAGTCCACCTAACAGCATACCATGGCCCGAAAGTTTAAGATACCCTCTCCTATCAAAGCTAACCGTAACATAACCAAACTTAACCTAACTCAACCTAACTTACCGCAACCACTATCGCTGGCCTCCCCAGGGCCAAGCAGAACGCAGTAGTGGCGAGTAGGACGCAGAAATCTATAGAATCGCAGTGTAGCGCAGAAATCTATAGAATCGCAGTGTATATCAGAAAAGGCATAGCTAAAGGATCCTAACCCAATCCAACAGAACATAGCCAAACATAGCCTAACTCAAACTCACCGGCCGAGACAACTATTGCTGCCCTCCCTAGAGCCAAGTAGGACATTCTAGGGCACAGTAGAGAGCAGGCACCCACCGAATAGCGATATATAGCACAAAAGTTGAAGCTATCTTAACCAAACATTGCCTGACGCAGCCCAACCAAATGTAACCTAACACAACATAACGTGCCAAGGCCACTGTTGCTGGCCTTCCCAGAGCCCAGCCGAAAATATTAGCGCACTTTTTGACCAGAATTCCAGCTAGTATCAGACTATGGAACTATCGTCAAAGCTATCCTCTCCTAAAATAGCCCATCGTAACATAACCACACGTAGCCTAACCCAAACTCTCGTGCTGCGAGCCCTATTGCTGGCATCCCCAGGGCCTAGCAGAACACGTTAGCGGAGACTAGAACGCAGAAATCTGTAAAATCGCAGTGAATATCGCGATTGCTGCCCTCCTCAGGGCCAGGCAGGGCGTACAAGGACACAGTGGAGCGCTGATATCCAACGAATAGCATTGAATAGCACAAAAGTTAATGCCATCCTAACCAAAGTCAGCCTAACCCAACTTTACCAAACGTATTGAGGCCCAACATAATGTGCCGAGACCGCTATTGCTAGCCTTCACTGACAAGGCTGAAAATATTGGTGCAAAGTAGGGCTCAGATATCCACCTGATTGCAGACTATTGCACGAAAGTCAAAGCTATCGTTTCGAAACCTTTCCAATCCTAACATGACCAAACGTAACCTAACACAAACTATCTTCCCGCGGACACCATTGCTGGCATCCCGAGAGCAATGCAGGACCCACTAGTGGAGAGTGGAAGGCAGAAGTCCATTGAATCGCAGCGTACATCAGAGAAGTCAAAGCTACCCATACCTATTCCAAACAATCAGAACATAGCTTCACATAGCCTAGATCAACCTATCCTGCCTAGACCGCTATAGCTGCCCTCCCCAGACACAGGCAGGACATGCTATAGCGCAGTATGGCGCAGAAATCGAACAAATAGCAGTGTACAGCACAAAAGTTGAAGCTACCCTTACCAAACATATCGTAACCCACACCAACGTATCATAACCCGACTGAACATGACGTGCAGAGGCCACTACTGCTGGTTTCCCCAGAGAAAAGCTGAAAACATTAGTGCTCTGTAGGGCGCAGAAATCCACCTAATTACAGACTATAACAGTAAAGACAATGCTACACTCTCTTAAAGTATCCAAACGTACAATAACATGACGTAACAAAACTAAACCAAACGTGCCGCGTCCACCATTGCTGGCCTCCGCAGAGCCAAACAGATCACATTGGTGAAGAGCAGAGCGCATAAATCCATAGAATCGCAGTGTATATAAGAAAAGTCGTAGCTACTCTAACCTAACCCAAACAAACATAACATATCCAAACATACCGTAACTCAGCCTAACTTGCCGAGACAGCTATTGCTGCCCTACCCAGAGCCAACCAGGACATACTAGGGGACTGTAGGGCGCAGAAATCCACAGAATAGCAGTGTACAGCACAAAAGCCAAAGGCATCCTGCCCAAACATGGAATAACCCACCCTAATCGAACGTAACCTCACCCAACATAACGTGGCAAGACCACTATTGCTACAATTCCAAGAGACAAGCTGATAATGTTGCACCACAGTAGGGCGCAGAAATCTACCTAATAGCATACTATAGCGCTAAAGTGGAAGCAAACCGCTCCTAACCTAGCCAAACATGCCATAACGAAACGTAACGTAACGCAACCTAACGTGCCGCGACCGCAACTGCTGGCCTCTGCAGAGCCAAGCAGAACTGACTGGTGGAGGGTAGAACGCAGAAATCGATAGAATCGCTGCGTATATCGGAAACGTCAAAGCTACTCATACCTATTCCAAACAATCAGGAAATAACCTATCAATGCCTAGATCAACCTATCGAGCATAGACCGTTATCGCTACCCCCGCCCCCCTCCCACGACGCAGGCAGGACACACTAGGGCACAGCAGAGTGCAGAAATCCAACGAAAAGCAGTGTACAGCGCAAAAGGTATAGCTATCATAGCCAACTAAGCCTATCACGGCCTAATCGAACGCAACTTGTCCCAGCGTAACGTGCCGAGGCCACAATTGCCGACCTTCCCAGGGCCAAGTCTGAAATATTAGAAGACTGCACGGTGCAGAAATCCAACTAATAGCAGGCTTTAGCACTAAAGTCAAAGCAATCCTCTCCTAGCCTAATCAATCCTAACATAACGGAACGTAACACAACTGAGGCTAACGTGCCGCTGCCGCTCTTACTGGTCTCCGCAGAGTCCAGCAGCTTATGATAGAGCAATGTAGGGCGCTGAAGTACGCCGAATAGCAGTGCGCGGCGTTAAAGTCAATGGTATCCCATCATAACCAATTGTAACGTAATATAGCCAAACGTAACATAAAGTTACATAACGTGCCGAGAACACTATTGCAGGCTGCCCCAGAGCCAAGCTGAACGCGTTAGTGCAGGATACAGCACAGAAATCAAGCTAACAGCAGTGCTTGGCACAAAAGTCAGAGCTAGCCTCTCCTAACGTAGACAATAGTAACATACCCAAATGTAACCTAGCTTATACTAACGTGTCGCGACTGCTACAGCTGGCCTCACCAGAGACAAGCGGAACGCACTATAGGAGAGAAGAGCGCAGAAATCTACAGAGTCGCCTGGTACATCAGAAAAGTCAAAGCATTACGCGATGGACCCAAACAAACCTAACCTAACCAAACGAAATATAACACGTCATAACGTGCGGCGACCACTATTACTAGCCTCCCCAGAGACATGCAGAGGATAGTACAGTGATGTAGAGCGAGGAGATCCACCGAAAAGTGGTGTATAGCACAAAAGGCAACCCTATCCTGGCGTAACCAGTCCAAACGCAATATTATCAAACGTAACATATCATAGCCTGTCGTGCCGGGACCACTATGGATAGCCTTCCTAGAAACGAACAGAATGCACTAGAGCACAGCAGAGCGCAGGAATACACCGAATAGGAGTCCATAGCACAAAAGTCGAACCGATCCTGCCTTAACCTATTCAAGTGTAATAAAACCAAACGTAACCTAACTTAACATAACGTGCCGGGACAACTACTGCCAGGATCCTCAGAGCCAAGCAGTACACACTAGGGCACAGTAGAGCGCAGTAAGGCAACAAATAGCAGCGTAGAGCACAAATGCCGAAGTTACCCTGACCTTACCTGGCCTTGCCTAACACAACCAAACGTAATCTGTCTAAACCCAACGTAACGCGAAGAGTATTGCTGGCTTCCACCGAGTCAAGCGGAGCATATTAGAGGACAGAAGAGCGCAGAAATCGATAGGATCTCAGTGTGTAGCAAAAAAGTCTCAGCTACTCCAACCAAACTTTTCCTAAGGAAACCCTAACTCACGCAACCATACACAAGCACACGTGGCACGAAGACAATTGCAGGCGTCACGGGATACGAGCAGAGTATGGCAGAGCAATGTAGACCGCAGGAATCGGGCGAATAACAGCGTACAGCGCAAAAGGCAAAGCTATCCTAGTCCAAACCTAACCGAACCTAAAAGTACCACACGTAATACGTCTCAACCTAGCGCGCCGCGACCACAATTCCTGGCGTCCACAGAGACAAGCAGAGTGTGATAGAGCGCAGAAGAGCACAGAAGCCCACCCAGTATCAGCGTACAGCACAAAGGTCAGAGCGTTCGTCTTCCAACCTAACCAATCTTCTCAAGCCCAAACGTAACCTAACTCAACATAACGTGCAGCGACCACTATTGCTGGTCTCCCCTGCGGCGAGCAGAGTAGAGTAGACCAAGGAAGAGCGCAGAAATACACCGAATAGCAGTGTGTAGCACAAAATTCGTGGTTACCCCATAATAACATAAACAAACGTAACATAACCAACGTATCATTGATTAGCCTTCCGTGCCTTGATCACTATTGCTGACCTCTCCAGAGCCAAGATTATCAATATAGAGCACAGTAGAGGGCAGGAATCCGCCGCATTGTAGGGTAAAACACAAGGGTCAGGTGTACCCTAACTCGAACAGGCCTAACCAAACCTAACCAATCGTGAGGTAACCCAGAGTTGCGTGCCTAGACCACTGCTCCTGGCATCCACATCGCCAAGCAGAACATATTGGAGGGGAGTAGTGGTCAGAAGTCCATAGACTGGCAGTGTGTAGCTTAAAAGTAAAGGAAAGCTAACCCAAAGTGCCCTAAGCTGACCTAGCCAAACGTAGCCCAACAAAGCGTGCCGTGACGGGATTACTATTGCTGGCATCCCCGGAGAAAAGGAGAACATATTAGAGCAACGTAGAGCGCAGAAATCTACCGGACATCAGTGTACAGCGCAAAAGACGTTGCTAACCTCTCCTAACCTATCCTAACTAAATACAACCAAACGTAACGTAACCTAACCTTACGTGCCGAGACCATCCTTGCAGGCCTACGCAGAGCCAAGCAGAGTATACTAGAGTAAAGTCGAGCGCAGGAAGCCAACACATATCAGTGCATACCACAAAAGGCAATGATATCCTGACATAGCCTGGCATAACCGTATCTAACCCAACGTCGAATAATTAAACCAAACGAACCGGGACTTCTATCGCTGTCCCCCCAGAGCCAAGCAGAACACAATAAAGCATAGTGGAAAGCCGAAATTCACCGAATAGTAGCGCATAGCACAAAAGCCAAAGCTATCCTCTACTACCCTAACCAAACGTGACACAAACTATCGTCACATAACTCAACCTATCGTGTAGCGACCGTCATTGCTGGCCTCCGCAGAGTCCAGCAGAGTATAGTAGAGCAGAGTAGAGCGACGATACCCATCGAACAGCAGTCTATGCCAAGAAAGTCGAAGCTATCCAAACCTAACACAAACATGCGTAACCTAACCAAACGTAGCATAACTGAAACTAACGTGCCGAGATCACTATCGCTGGCCTCCCCAGAGCCAATCAGGGCAAATTGGAGCACAGAGGAGCTCAGAAATGCAACGAAGAGCAGTGTATATCACAAAAGTCAAAGCCATCATGAACAAACCTAACCCAACCTAGCCTAACCGAACATAACCTAACTCATCCTATCCTGTCACGACCACTTCTGCTGGCCACCTCAGACTCGAGCAGAGTATGATGGATGAATGTAGGGCGCAGTAATCCACCGAATAGCACTGAATGGCACAGAAGACGAAGTTTTCCTACCCTAACCTAACCGAACGTAGCATAACCAAACTTATCTTATCTCCACCTGACCGCCCTACACAACTACTGCTGTCCTGTCCAGAGCCAAGCAGAATGGACTCGAGTACAGTAGTGCACAAAAACCCGCGGCGCTCCAGTGTAAAGCACAAGAGTCAAAGATATCCTAGCCTAACCAGACCTGACCTAACGGAACCAAGCGTAACCTAAATCAAAACAATGAGCCGAGAAAACTACTGCTGCCTTTCTTATAGACGAGCTCAACATATGACATCATAGTAAAGCGTAGAGAACCATCTTGTACAGTGTATAGCACATAGGTCTGTTGCAGTCTCCTAACATAGCCAACCGTAACATTCCCTAACGTAACCGAACCCAACCCGTGGTGCAGTGACCACTATTGCTGATCACCTCAGATTCGAGAAGTGTATAAAATTGGGGCTTATAGCTCAGAAATCCACCGAACAGCATTGAATAGCACAATAGCCAAAGTTGCCCTATCCTAACCTGACCTAGCGTAACATAACCGAACGTAACATAATGCAAACTAACGTGCCTAGACCACTATTGCTGACATTTGCAGGGCCAAGCAGAATAAGCTAGAGCACAGAAGAGCGCAGAAATCCGCCGCATTGTAGTGTAAGGCACAGAGGTCGAGTCTGTCATAACCTAACCTGGCCAAACCTAACCTAGCCAAACGTGAGATGGCACAAACTAACGTGCCGAGGCTACCATTACTGGTCACTCCAGAGTCGAGCAGAGTGTGGTAGAGCAATGTAGAAGGTAGAAATCTGACGAATTGCAGTGTATAGCACAAAGGGCAAAGATAACCTGACCAAACCTAACCAAATTTGACCTAACCAAGCGTAACATAGCGCAACGTAACGTGCCGCGACCACTATTGCCGTCGTCCACAAAGACAAGCAGTATATGATAGATCACACTAGAGCGCAGAAATCCACCGCATTTCAGCGTACAGCGCTAATGTCAAAGTTACCCTGGCTTAACCTAACCAAACGTAACGTAACCAAACATAACCTAACTCGACTTATCGTGCCTAGGCATTTATTGCTGACATCCACAGAACGAATCAGGATATACAAGAGCACAGTGGAGCGCAGGAATCCGCCGCATTGTAGTCTAAAGCATAAAAGTCAAGGAACGACTAACCTAAGCTTGCCTAACTTAAACTAACCAAACGTAGCCTTATTCAACTTAACGTGCAAGTACCACTACGGCTGTTGCTCCCGCAGACAAGATGAACATGCTAGAGCACTGTGGAATGCAGAAATCCGCCGTATGCTAGTGTATAGCACATAAATCAAAGCTATCCTCTCCTAACCTAACACAACGTAACCTAACCTAACCTATCGTGCAACGACCACTATTGCTGTTATCCACGGATTTGAGCAGAGTGGAGTAGATTTGAGTAGAGCGCTGAAATCCACCGAATAACAGTCTTCACCAAGAAAGGCAAAGCTATCCAAGCCCAACACAAACAAACGTAACCTAATCGAACGTAAACCAACTCAGCCTAACGTGCCGAGGCCACCACTTCCGGACAGCCCAGAGCCAAGCAGAGGATACTAGAGCAAAGAGCGCAGAAGCCCATAGAACATCTGTACAGCTGGCCTCAACAAGTAGAGCGTAATAGAGACGAGTAGAGCGCAGAAATCCATAGACTCTCAGTGTACAGCAGAGAAGTCGAAAGAATCGAAACCAAACCAAAGCTAAGGCAACATAACCAAACGTATACTATCGCAACCTAATGCGCCCAGACCACTGTTGCTGGCCTCCCCAGAGCCAAGATGAGCATATTAGAGCACAGCAGAGCGCAGAAGTCCACGGAGTGGCAGCGTATAGTACTAAAGTCAAAGCTATCCTATCCTACCCTGGACGAACGTAACATAACCAAACGTGGCATAAATCAAGCTAACGTGCCGGAACCACTATTACTGGCCTGCCCGGAGACGAGCAGAGCATGGTAGAGTAAAATTGGGAGTAGAAATCCACCGAATCACAGTATAAAGCGCAAAAGTAAAAACTATACTCTCCTAACACACCGAAACGTAATATAACCAAACGTATCCTAACAGAATCTTGTGTGCCCAGAACACTATGGCTGGAATCCCCAGAACCAAGCAGAATATACTGGGGCACCGTAGAGCGCAGGGAGCCACCAAGTAACAGCGTAGAGCACAAGGGTGAAATATATCTCAGCCTAACCCAAAGAAGCCTAACCTAAGCGAACGCAACCTGAACCTGCATAACGCGCCGCGGCCGCAGTTTCTGGCCTCCCCAGAACAAAGCAGAACCTACTGGATCACAGTAGAGTGCAGAAATCCACCTCATAGCAGTTCACAGCATGAAAGCCAAAGCTGACCTAGCGTAATCCAACCAAACGTAGCACAAGCGAACGTAGCCAAGCTCCACATGACCGCCCTACAACACAGTTGCTGAACTCCGCAGAGCCGAGCAGCAAATACCACAGCACAGCAGATCACAGAAATTCCAGGAGTTGCAGTGTAAAGCACAAAAGTCAAAGAAAACCGCTCCACGCATCACCTAACCTGAACCAAACATACGTAACTTAACACAGCAAAAGGCGCCGAGACTACTATTGCTGCACTTTCCCAGAGCCAAGCAGAACATATCTGCTCGCAGTGTAGTGCAGAAGTCCACCGAATAGTAGGGAACATCGGAAAAGTCAAAGTTATACTCCCCTAACCCATCCAAACGCAATAAAGCCAAACGTATCCTAGGTTAACATAACGCGCCGAGACCACTATTCCTAGAATCCACATAGCCAAGCAGAATATGCTAGAGGACAGTAGAGCGCAGAGAGCCACCAGATAGCAGCGTATAGCACAAAAGTCGAATATAGCATGACCCAACCAGACCCATCCTTGCCAAACCAATCGTGTACTAACAAAACTTAACGAGCAGAGACCACTACTTCGGACCTCTACGGTGCCAAGCTGGACATTCTAAAGTACATTAGATAGCAGAAATCGAACGAATAGCAGTGTATAGCACAAAAGTCTAGGCCATCATAGCCAAATCTAACCCAACCTCGGCTAACCAAACGTAACCTGACGCAACCTATCGAGTCACGACGACCATTGCTGGCCACCCCATAGTCGAGCAGAGTCTAGTAGGGCAATGTAGAGCGCAGAAATCAACCGAATGGTAGTCAGCAGCGCAAAAGTCAAAGTTATCCTGTCCTAATACGACCAAGCATAACATAACCGAGCGCAACATAATCCAACCCAACGTGCCTAGACAACTAATTCTCGCCTCCCCAGTGCTATGCGGAACATGCCGGAACAAAGTAGAGCTCAGGAATCCACCGAATAGCAGTGTATACCACAGAAGTCAAAGCTGTCCTAACCAAACCAAACCTAACCTAGCCAGGACAAACGTTACTTAACTAAACCTAACGTTGCGCGCATCCTCAGCATCGTTCAGAGCATATTAGGGCACTGTAGAGCGCAGAAGCCCACCCAATGGCAGTGTATACAGCATAAGTCAAATCAATCCTATCCTAACCTAACCAAACGTAACTTGACCAAACGTAAGCAAACAACTCCTATCGCGCCGAGACCTATATTGCTGCCCTCCTCAGAGCCAGACAGAACATATTAGAGGAGAATAGAGCGCAGAAATCCATAGAATCGCAGTGTGTAGCGGAAAAGTCAAAGCCATCCAAACCTACCACAAACAAATACAACCTATCCAAGCGGTGCATAACCCAACATAGTGTGCCGTGGCCACTATTGCTGGTCTCCACAGGGCCAAGCAGTATGTAGTAGAGCGCAGATGAGCGCAGAAGTGCACCGAACAACAGTGTATACCTCGAGAGTCAAAGCTGGCCTAATATAACCCAAGAATACGTAAGCTAACCAAACGTAGCATAGTTCAATCTATCGTGCCGAGAACACTATTGTTTGCCTCCCCAGAGCCAAGCAGAACATATTAGAGCACAGTAGAGCACACAAATCCACGGTATAGCAGTGTGCAGCACACAAGTCACAGTGAACCCGTCCTAACCCAACCAAACATAACATATCCGAACAGAATCTTACTTAAACTGTCGTGCTTACACCTCTATTGCCGACCTCCCCAGTACCAAGTAGAATATACCAGAGCACATTGGAGTGCAGAAATCCGTCGCATTGAAGTGTAAAACAGAAAAGTAGGAAACATGCTAAATTAACTTGACCAAGCCTAACCCAACCAAACGTGACAAGGCACAGCCTAACGAGCCTAGCCATCTATTGCTGGACTCCCCATCGCCAAGCAGGGCATATTAGGGGACAGTTGAGCGCAGATGTCCATAGAATTGCAGTGTACAGCACAAACGTCAAAGCTACCCTGTTCAAACATAACCAAACGTGACGTAACCGAACGTAACCTAACTATTCCTAACGAGCCGAGACCACTATTGCTGCCCTCCGCAGATACAAGCAGAACATATTATAGGAGAGTAGAGCGCAGACGTCCATAGAATCGCAGTGCATATCACAACAGTCGAAGCTAACCTGACCTAACATATCCAAACGTAACATGCCCGACTGTTGCTTAACTAAACACAATGCGCCGAGTTATTAAACACTATTGCTTGCCTCTCCAGAGCCAAGCAGAACATACTTGAGCACAGTAGATCACAGAAATCCACCGAAGGGCAGTTTATACCACGAATGGCAAAGCTATCCAAACCTAACACGAGACAACATGACATAACGAAACGTAGCATAACACAACCTTACGTGCGTAGACAACCATCACTGGCCTCCCAAAGTCGAACAGAGTACTGTATAGCAATGTATGGCGCACAAGCTCATGCAGTATTGGCGTATGGCACAAAAGTCAAAGCTACAATATCCTTACCTTACCAATCGTAACTTGACCAAGCTTAGACTAACACGACCTCTCGTGCCACGACCTCTGTTGCTCGACTCCCCAGGGAAGATCGGAGCATAGTAGAACCAGGTAGAACGCAGGAAGCCGCCAAATAGCAGCGTATAGCACTAAGCCAACGTCATCCTAACCAAACGTGGAATGACTGATCCCAACGAGGCGAGTCCTCTATTGCTTTCTTCCCCAGTGCCTAGTAGGACATGATAGAGCCCGGTAGAACGCAGCAATACACTGAATAGGAGTGTATAGCACAAAAGTCAAATCCACCCGGACCACACCTAACCAAACCTAACCTAGCCAAACGTCACATTACTCAGCCTATCGTGCCACGACCGTCACTTCTGGCCTCCACAGAGACGAGTAGAGTATACTAGTGCTCAGTAGAGCGCAGCAATCCACCGCGTTGCCGTGTACAGCACATAAGTCTGAGATTCACTAGCTTAACCTGTCCTAACCTAACCTAATCGAACGTAGCCTAACTATGCACAGCGTGCCGGGACAACCACTGCTGCCCTCCTCAGAGCCAAGTAGGACATATTAGATGTGAGCGGAAAGCAGAAACCCAAGAATCGCACTGTATAGCACAGTAGTCGAAGCCACCATGTACTATAATAACCACAATTAACGCAACCGAACGTAGCTTCGAAGAACCTAACGTGCCTATAGCTAGACACCCCAGAGCCAGGCAGAGCATGTTAGAGCAATGAAGAGGGCAGAAACCCAAAGAATGATGGTGTATGGCACAAAAGTCTATGCTACCCTATCCTAACCTTTCCAAACGTAACATAGCCATACGTAACACAAAGCAACGTATCGCGCCACGACCACTATTGCTGTACTCCCCGCGGCCAAGCAGAATATTGTAGAGCACAGTGGAGAGATGGAATCCATCGTGTATCAGTGTATAACACAAAAGTCAAAGCCATACTAATCAAACATAACATATCCTGACATAACCAAACGTAACCTAACACAACCTATCGTGCGTCGACCGCTATTGATGGTCTCCACTGAGTCGAGGAGAGTTTAGTAGAGCTACCTTGGGCATACAAATCCAACGAATAGCAGTGAATAGCACACAAGTCGCCTCCTCCCGGTCCTAAACTATCCAAACGTAATATAAACAAACGTAGCATGGCTTAGCCTAACGTGCCGAGATCACTATTTCTGGCCTGCCCGGAGAATAGCAGAGCATAGTAGATCACAGTGGAGCGCAGAAATGCGCTGGACTGTAGTGTATAGCACAAAACTGGAAGCAGTCCTAGCCTAACAGAGCCAAACGTAACTTAATGCCACCGAACGTGCCTAGGCCACTACTGCTGAACTCCCCAGAGCCAAGCAGAATATGCTAGAGCAGAGTGAAGAGCAGAAATCATCCGCATTGTAGTGTTAAGCGGAAAAGTAGGAGGTATCCTAACATAACCTGACGAAGCCATAACGAAGCGTATCCTAGTTCGACCTGACGTGCCTAGCCAACTATTCCTGGACCCCACATCGCCATGCAGGGCATATTGTGGGATAGTAGGGTGCAGTGGTCCATAGAATGGCAGTGTATAGCACGAAAGTGAATGATATCCTGACCTGGAACAACGAAACCTATCCTAACCAAACGCAACTTAACACAGCCTAATGCGCCGCAGCAAATATTTCTGGAATTCTCACAGCAAAGCAGGGAATATTAGTTCACAGTAGAGCACAGCAATCCACAGAAGAGCAGTGTACCACACAAAAGTCGTAGCTATCCCAGCCAAAAATAATCCAACCTAGCCCAAACAAACGCAACCTAACTGAAATTGTCGTGTCACTACCACTATTTCTGACCACATCAGAGTAGAGCAGAGTACAGTAGAGCAGAGTAGAGCGAATACATCAACCGAATAACAATCTATGCCAAGAAAGACAAAGCTATCCAAAGCTAACCCAAACAAACTTACCATAACTGAACCTAGCGCGCCGAGGCCATTATTGCTTGCATCCCGAGAGTCAAGCAGAGCACATTAGAGCAGTGTAGAGCGCAAAAATCTACCGAATAGCAGCGCAAAGCACAAAAATCAAAGCTCTCATTTCCTACAAAAACCAAACGTAACATAAGCAGACGTAGCGTGATTCAACCTAACGTGCCAACACCACTGTTGCTGGCGTCCCAAAGTCGAGCAGAGAATGTTATAGCACACTAGAGCCCATAAATCCTTCGAATAGCAGTGTATAGCAGAAAAGCCTGACCTGCCGTGTCATAACCTAACCCATCGTTGCATAAGCAAACTTAACATAGCTCAGACCAACGTGCCGCGACCACTATTTCCGGTCTCCCCGGAGCAACGCAGAGCATATTAGATCACAGTAGAACGCAGAAGGCCGCCGAAAAGCAGTGTACAGCACGAAGGTGAAAGCTAGCCTAGCCTAACATAACCAACCATAACATTACCGAACGTAACATAACACAACCTAACGTGCCTAGGCCACTGTTGCTGACATCCCCAGAGCCAGGTAGAATAAACCGGAGCACAGTAGAACGCAGAAATCCGACGCATTGCAGAGTAATGCACGAAAGTCATGGACATCCGAACCAAACATTGCATAACCTAACCTAACCAGACATAGCATAACTGGAGGTAATGTTGTGATACATATGTCGCTGTCTTTCCCAGAGCCAAGCTGAACACATTAGAGCACAGTAAAGGGCAGAAATCCACCGAGTAGCAGTGCATAGCACAAAAGCCGTAGCTATACTCTCCTGACCTAGCCAATCGTAGCACAACCAATCTTAATCCCACTCAACCTAACGTGACGTGAACACTATTGCTTGCCTCCCCAGAGCCAAGGAGAGCATATTAGATCACAGTAGAGCGCATAAGTCCATAGAATCGCAGTGTATTGCAGAAAAGTAAAAGCCACCCAAACCTAACCCAAACAAACGTAACATAGAGAAACGAAGCATAACCCAACATAGCGTACCGCGGCCATTATTGCTGGACTCCCCAGGGCCATGCGTAACATAGTGGAGCAAAGTAGGGCGCAGAAGTGCACCGAACAACTGTTTATACCACGAGAGTCAGAGCAACCCGAACCAAACCTGAACTAATGTAACATAACCAAACGCAGCATATAACAACATATCGTGACGAGACCACTGTTACTGGCCTCGCTGGAGTCGAGCAGCGTATAGTACAGTACAGTAGGGCGCAGGAAGCCACCAAATAGCAATTTATAGGTAAAAAGTCACAGATACTTTAACCTAACCAGACCCAACCCAACCTAACCAAACGTAGAATAACTAAATATAACGTGCCGCGACTATTAGTACAGGCCTCCCCAGATTCGAGCAGAGTATTGTAGAGGAACGTAGAGTGTAGGAACCCAACGAATAGCGGCGCATTGCACGATAGACAAAGCTATTCTGTGCTAACGTGCCCAAACCCAATATAACCAAACGCAGAATAACTCTACCTAACGTGCCGGGATCACTATTGCTGGCCTCCCCAGTGCCAAGCAGAGCATACTAGAGCACCGTAGAGCGCAGGTATCCGAAGCATTGAGGTGCAAATCGCAAAAGTCGAAGATATCCTATCCTGCCCTGACACATCTTTACCTAATCAAACGTATCCTAGCTCATACAAACGTGCCACGACGACTGTTGCTGGCCTCACCAAACACTAGCGGTTGCTGGTAGAGCAACGCCGAGCATAGATATCTACCGTATAGCATTGTAAAGAACAAAAGTTTGATTAACCTATACTAACGAAACGTAACCTAACTGAACCAAACGGGCAGCAACCGCTATTGCCGGCCTCCACAGAGACAAGGAGAACATAGCTATGCACAGTGGAGAGCAGAAATGTACCGAATAGCAGTGTATAGCACAAAAGCCGAAACCAGCCTAACTACAGGTAGACTAATCTAACCTAACCAAACGTAACCTAACACAACCTAGCGTAACTACACCACTATTGCTGTCCTACACAAAGCAAAGCAGAGAATATTTGATCACAGTAGAGCGCAGAAATCCAACGAACATCGGTGTACTGCGCAAAGGTTAAAGCCAACCTGTTCTAATCTAACGAATCTTAACATAGCCAAACGTAACGCAACGCAAAATAACGTGACGCGGCCATAATCGCGTGCCCCCCATATTCGAGCATAGCATAGTGGAGTACAGTAGAGCGATGGATTCCATCCAATAACAGTTTATAACACGAAAGTCGAAGCTACCCTAACCTGAAGCAGCATAACCTAACACAACCGAACGTATTCTCACACAACATGACGTGCCGCGAGCACTATTGCTGGACTCCGGAGGGTTGAGCAGAGTATAGTAGATAAATGTAGAGCGCAGATATCCGCGAAAGGGCAGTGTATAGCAAAAATGTCCAAGCTTTCCTCTCCTAACCTAACCAAACGTTGCATAATCACACGCAACGTAGCTCAGCCTAACGTGCCGAGAGCACTAGCGCTAGCCTCCCCATAGCCAAGCTGAATATACTAGAGCGCAGTGCAGCGCAGAAATCCACCGAATAGCAGTGTATGGCGCAAACGTCAAAGCCACAATAACCAAATCTAGCCCACCCAAGCCAAAAGCAACGAAACATAACTCAACCGGACGTGCTGCGACAAATGTTGCGAACCTCCCCAGAGAAAAGCAGGTGCTAGTAGAGCAATGCAATGGACAGATATCGACCGAATAGCAGTCTATTGCACAAAAGCCAAAGCTGCCCTTCCCAGACATTTCCTAACCAAGCCAAGACCGGCGAAACATATCTCAACCTAGCGTGCCGAGACCACTACTGCTCTACTCCCCAGAGCCAACCATAACATATTAGAGCACACTAGAGCGCTGGAACCCACCGTATAGCAGTGTATAGCACAAAGGTCAAAGCAAACCTGTCTTAACCTAACCAATCGTAACAAAACCGAACGTAACCTAACGCAACCTATCGTGCCTAGACCAATAATGCCGGCCTCCCCGTCGGCAAGCAGAACATATCGGAGGAGAATGGTGTGCAGCAGTCAATGGAATGGCAGTGTATAGCAGAAAGGTCAAAGGTATCCAAATCTAGCCCATGCTATCGTAGCCTAACCAAATGAGCCGCGACCACTATTTGCCGCCTCCGCAGAGCAAAGCAGGGCATATTAGAGGACAGTAGAGCGAAAAAATCCACCGAATATCTGTGTAAAGATCAAAATTCGTGGCTATCCTTTCCTAACCTAACCAACCGTGACACTTTCAAACGCAACCGAACACAACCTAATGTGCCGCAACCGCTGTAGCTGGCCTCACCAGGGCCAAGCAGAAAATATTAAACTAGAGTAGAGAGCAGGAATCCATAACACGTCGGCGTACAGCAGATAGGTGGAGAATAACTAAGCCGAACCCAAGCTAAGATAACCTGACCTGACGCAGCCATACTCAACATAACGTGCCGCGACCACTATTTCTGCCTCCCGCAGGGCCAAGCAGAACATACTAAAGGATAGTAGAGCGCGGATGTCCATGGCACCGCAGTGTATACCACTAAAGTCAAAGATACACTATCCCAACATGGCAAGATGTGTCACAGCCGAATGTAACATAACTGAACCTAACGTTCCGCAGATTATGCTGCTTGCCCCCACGACCACAAGCACTACATCCTTCGGCAGAGCAGAGCTCAGAAATTCATGGAATCGCTGTGTATAACGCAAAAGTCGAAGATATCCTGTCATAACTGGACCTAACCTAGCCTAGCCAAACGTAACATAACTAAACCTAACGTGCCGAGACCAACATTGCAGGCCTCCCCGGAGCAAAGCAGAGTATATTAGATCACAGTAGAGCGCAAAAATCCACCCAATAACAGTGTACAACAGAAAAGTCGAGCTATCCTATCCTAACCTAACCAATCGTAACATATCCAAACGTAAGCAGACTCACCCCAACGTGCCGCGACCACCATTGCTGGAATCCCCAGACCCAAGCATACATATTACAGAATAGTATAGCGCATGAATACTCAGAAACGTAGTGTATAGCAGAAAAGCCGAAGCTATCCGAACCTAGTCCAAACTAACATAACCTGAACAAACGTAGCCTAATTCAACATAACGTGGCGCGACCACTATTGCTGGCATCCCCAGACCCAGGCAGAAAATATTAGAGCACAGTAGCGAGCAGGAATCCACCGGGCTGCAGTGTATGCCGCAAAAGTCATGGCCATCCTAACTGAATCTAACATAACCTAACATAACCAAACGTAGCATAATTCTTCTTATCGTGCCGAGACCAAAATTGCTGGCACACACAGAGCCAAGCAGAACATATTAGGTCACAGCGGAGGGCAAAAATCCGCCGCAATGCAGTGCACAGCACAAAAGTCAAAGACATCCAACCCTTACTAGTCCTAACCTAACCAACCCGAACGTAGCATAACTCAACATTACGTGCCGGAACCGTTAATGCTTGCCTAACATGGGTCGTGCGGGGCATTGTATAGCACGTTAGAACGCAGCAATCCAACGAATAACAGCGTATAGCGCAAAAGACGAAGCTACCATGACCGAAACTAACGTAACATAACCTAGCCAAACGTAACATATGTAAACCTAACGTGACCAGACACGTATTTCTGCCCGCCAGGACCGAGAAGAGCACACTAGTGCAGAGTATAGCGCGGAAGTCCATAGAATTTCTGTGTAAAGCACCAAAGTCAAAGCAACCCTATCCTAACCTAATCAAATGTAACTTAGCCGTACGTATACGAGCGCAACCTAACGTTCCGCGACTACTTGCGCTGGCCACTACAGAGCCGAGCGGAACATACTGGAGGAGAACAGAGCGCCGAAATCCATAGAACCGCAGTGTATAGCACAAAAGCCAAAGCCACCATCTCCAAACACAGCTAATCGTATCATACCCGTATGTAAGAGAACTCAACCTATCGTACCGGAGTCGCCACTGCTGGTCTGCACAGACTCAAGCAGAACATACTAGAGCGCGCAGAGGGCCCAAGTCCATGGAATCGCGGCGTATAGCACGAAAGTGGAAGCTACCCAATCCTAACCTAGCCAATCGAAACCACGGCCAAGTAGAATATAGCTGAGGACGGTACAGCGCAGGAATCCGCCGAATAACAGTGTATAGCTCAAAAGTGAAGGCTACCCTGACCGAACCAACCGCAAACAAACCTAGCCAAACGTAAAATATGCCGTCCTAACGTGACGAGACAGCTACTACTGCCCGCTAGACGCGAACAGAACATGTTAGAGTAGCGTAGAGCGCAGAAGTCCATAGAGTCGCAGCGTACAGCACAAAAGTCGAAGCTACCATACCTTAACCTAACCAAACGTAACATAATCGAACGTAACATATCTCAATCTAGCGTGCCTCGATCACTACAGCTGGCCTCCACAAAGCCGGGCAGAAAATTGTACGGCTCAGTAGAGCGCTGGAATTCACCGAATGGCATTGTATATCATAAAAGCCAAGGCAATCCTATCCTAACCTAACCAAACATAACATGACCATAAGTAGCCTAACACAGCGCAACGTGCCGAGATTACAATTTCCGGCCTACCCGAAGCCAAGCAGAGCATATTGGAGCACTGGAGAGCGCAGAAATCCACCGTACAGCAGTGTATATCACGAAAGCCAATGCTAACAATTCCTAACCATTCCAAGCATAGCACAACCAAACGTTGCCTAACCCAACCTAACCCGCCGAGGCCAAAATTACTGGCCTCCCAATAGTCGAGCAGAGTACAGTAGAGCGATGTAGAGCGCAGGAATCCACCGGATAGC
The DNA here is from genome assembly GCF_001483705.2 of Eufriesea mexicana. Taxonomy (NCBI): domain Eukaryota; kingdom Metazoa; phylum Arthropoda; class Insecta; order Hymenoptera; family Apidae; genus Eufriesea; species Eufriesea mexicana. The sequence continues at coordinate 45,515 of NW_016909458.1, forward strand.
AGTGCACAGCACAAAAGTCAATGCTACCATATCCTAACATAACCAAACGTTACGTAACCAAACACAAACTGACTCAGCCTTACGTGCCGAGACCACTATTGCTGCCCTCGCCAGAACCAAGCAGAGCATGCTAGAGGCGAGAAGAGCGCAGAAATCCACAGAATCGCAGTGCATAGCACAATAGTCGAAGCTACTCTATCCTGACATGATAAAACTTAACATAACAGAACGTAGCCTAAATCAAACTTACGTGCCGAAAAGAGATATCTTTTGCTTGCCTCTCCAGATCCAAGCACGATATACTAGGGTGCAGAGGAACGCGAGAATCCACCGTACAACCGTATAAACCACGTAAGCCAAAGACATGCATACCTAACCCTGACACGTAACCTGACCAAACGTAGCATGACTCAACCTGACGTGCCTAGACCACCATTGCTGGCCTCCACTGGGACAAGCAGGTAAGTGCAGAGCACAGTAGAAGGCAGGAATCCACCGAATAACAGTGTAAGGCACCGAAATCGACGTGAACCTATCATAACCTATCCAAGCATAGCCTAACCAAACGTAGCATAGCCCAACATAACGTGCCGATACAACAATTGCCCACCCCCCCCCCCCGAGCAAAGCAGAGCGTATTAGATATGATTAGAAATCATATATCCATAGATTCGCAGCGTATAGCACAAAGGTCGAAGCTACAATAACCTAAGCTGTCCAAACGTAACATAACGGAACGTAACGGAATTCAGCATAACATGGCGGGATAGCTATAGCTGGCCTCCCAAGGGACGAAGAGATTATACTGGATAACGGTAGAGCGCGGGAATCCGCCCCATCGCAGTGTATCGCACAGAAGTTAAAGGTATCCAAACTTTACCTGCACTAAACTAAAACATCGAAACATAGCCATAATATACATAACGCGCCGAGGCCACAATTTCTGGCCTTCCCAGTGCCAAGCAGAGCATACTCGAGCACAGTTGAGCGCAGGAATCCACCGCACAGCAGTGTACAGAACAAAATTGAAAGCAATCCTATCCGAACCTAACCAGCCGTAACATAAACAAACGTAGCCTAGCTCAATCTAGAGTGCCGCGCCCACAATTTCTGGCCACCACAAAGCCGAGCAGAAAATTGTACGGCACAGAAGGGTGCTGAAATCGACCGAATAACAGTGCATAGCACGTAAGTCATAGCTAGCCTAACCGAACTTATCATAACCTAACATAACCAAACGTAACGGAGCTCTACCTAACATGCCGAGGCCACCACTGTTGGCTTCACCAGAGCGAAGCAGAACATACTAATGCACAGCAGTGCGCCGAAGTCCATATAATCGCAGTGTATAGCACAAAAGTCAAAGCAATCATTTCCTGACATAACCAAGCGAAACCAAACGCTACTCACCGGGCCGCGAACAATGCCACTGGCATCCCCGAAGACGAGCAGGAAACGTTACAGTACAGTAGAACCCAGAAATCCACCGAATAGCAGTGTATGACGCAAAAGTCAAAGCAACGCTATCCTAACCTAATCAAACGTAATGTAGCTGTACGTAACCCCACACAACCAAACATGCCAAGACAACTATTGCTACCCTAAAGAGAGCCAAGTAGATTATATGAGAGGATAGTAGAACGCAGAAATCCTTACAACCTCAGTGTATAGCACAAAGTTCAGAACTACTCTATCCAAACCGAACCAAGCATAGCATAATCGAACGTAGCATAACGCACACTAACGTGACAATGGAACTACTGCTGGCCTCTCCAGAGCCAGACAGAACACATTAGAGGACAGGGGAGCGCAGAAATGCAGCGAATATCATTGTATGCCACAATAGTCGAAGCTACCCTATCCTAACCTAACCAAACGTAACGTAGCTGTACGCAACCCAACAAAAACAAACGTGCCAAGGCAATAATTGCTGGCCTCCGCAGAGCCAGGCAGAATATACCAGAGCACAGTAGCCCCGTAGCAATAGTGGCCCCGGCACGGTAGGTTGTGTTGTGCTACATTTGCTTATGTGGCGCTTGATCAAGTTAGGACTGGATGGATTAGACTTTTGTGCCACAAACTGCTATTCGGCGGACATTTTCCCTGTACTGTGCTGTAATATGTTCTGATTGGCTCTGGGGTTGCCAGTATTGGTGGTCTCGGCACGTGCGTCTAAGCTAGCTTTCGGAACGTTTGGTTAGGTAAGGAATGCTTGGTTAGCATAGCTTTGACCTTTGTGCTATGCGCAGCTATGCGGTGGTCTCCTGCACTCTGCATTGCTCTACTATACCCTGCTCGACTCTGGGGAGACCAGCAGCAGCGGCCGTGGCACGATAGGTTGAGGTAGGCTACGCCTGGTTAGGCTCTGTTTGGTAACGTTTGCTTATGATGGCATTGACTTTTGTGCGATACACTGCTATTCGGAGACTTCTGCGCCCTACTGTTCTCTAATATAATCTGCTTGGCTCTGTCGCGGCTAGCAATAGAGGTCTCGGCTCGTTAGGTTTAGTTATTCCAGGTTCTGATAAGTTACGTTAGGCCTGCTTTGGTGAGGATGACTTTGACCTTTGTGGTATACACGGCTATCCGGTGGATTTCTGCGCACTACTGTGATCTGACAATCTCCGCTTGGCTATGTGGAGGTCAGCAATGGTATTGTAGGCACGATAGGCTGAGTAAGGTTCGCTTGGTTATGTTCCGTTTGGTTAGGTTAGGCGAGCATAGCTTTGACTATGCGCTATGCTCTGCTATTCGGTGGATCTCTGCGCCCTACAATGCTCCGCTATACCATGCTCAGCCCTCTAGATGAGAGCAATAGTGCTCATGGCACGTTGCGTTGAGTTAGGTTACGTTTGGTTAGGTTAGGCTTGGCTAAGTTTGGTTACGGTTGCTTAGGCTTTCGTGCTGTACACTGCGATATGATGGATAAAGTCAAAGCAACGCTATCCTAACCATATCAAACGTAATGTAGCTGTACGTAACCCCACACAACCAAACATGCCAAGACAACTATTGCTACCCTAAAGAGAGCCAAGTAGATTATATGAGAGGATAGTAGAACGCAGAAATCCTTACAACCTCAGTGTATAGCACAAAGTTCAGAACTACTCTATCCAAACCGAACCAAGCATAGCATAATCGAACGTAGCATAACGCACACTAACGTGACAATGGAACTACTGCTGGCCTCTCCAGAGCCAGACAGAACACATTAGAGGACAGGGGAGCGCAGAAATGCAGCGAATATCATTGTATGCCACAATAGTCGAAGCTACCCTATCCTAACCTAACCAAACGTAACGTAGCTGTACGCAACCCAACAAAAACAAACGTGCCAAGGCAATAATTGCTGGCCTCCGCAGAGCCAGGCAGAATATACCAGAGCACAGTAGCCCCGTAGCAATAGTGGCCCCGGCACGGTAGGTTGTGTTGTGCTACATTTGCTTATGTGGCGCTTGATCAAGTTAGGACTGGATGGATTAGACTTTTGTGCCACAAACTGCTATTCGGCGGACATTTTCCCTGTACTGTGCTGTAATATGTTCTGGTTGGCTCTGGGGTTGCCAGTATTGGTGGTCTCGGCACGTGCGTCTAAGCTAGCTTTCGGAACGTTTGGTTAGGTAAGGAATGCTTGGTTAGCATAGCTTTGACCTTTGTGCTATGCGCAGCTATGCGGTGGTCTCCTGCACTCTGCATTGCTCTACTATACCCTGCTCGACTCTGGGGAGACCAGCAGCAGCGGCCGTGGCACGATAGGTTGAGGTAGGCTACGCTTGGTTAGGCTCTGTTTGGTAACGTTTGCTTATGATGGCATTGACTTTTGTGCGATACACTGCTATTCGGAGACTTCTGCGCCCTACTGTTCTCTAATATAATCTGCTTGGCTCTGTCGCGGCTAGCAATAGAGGTCTCGGCTCGTTAGGTTTAGTTATTCCAGGTTCTGATAAGTTACGTTAGGCCTGCTTTGGTGAGGATGACTTTGACCTTTGTGGTATACACGGCTATCCGGTGGATTTCTGCGCACTACTGTGATCTGACAATCTCCGCTTGGCTATGTGGAGGTCAGCAATGGTATTGTAGGCACGATAGGCTGAGTTAGGTTCGCTTGGTTATGTTCCGTTTGGTTAGGTTAGGCGAGCATAGCTTTGACTATGCGCTATGCTCTGCTATTCGGTGGATCTCTGCGCCCTACAATGCTCCGCTATACCATGCTCAGCCCTCTAGATGAGAGCAATAGTGCCCATGGCACGTTGGGTTGAGTTAGGTTACGTTTGGTTAGGTTAGGCTTGGCTAAGTTTGTTAACGGTTGCTTAGGCTTTCGTGCTGTACACTGCGATATGATGGATATCTGCGCCCTACTCTCGTCTAATATATTCTGCTTGGCTCTGGGAGGTCAGCAGTATTGGTGGCGGCACGTCAGGTTGTGTTTGGTCACGTTTGGTAGTGTTACGATTAGTGAGGTTACGACCGGTTAATTTCACTCTTGCGCTGTACACTGCTATTCGGTGGATTTCTCCGCTATACTGCACCCGAACAAGCCCTCTTCTGCTCGTGAGGGGGGGGGGCAGAAACAGTTGCCGCGGAACATTATGTTGTGCTAGGTAACGTTTGCTTGGGTTAGGTTAGGCTTGGTTCGGTTAGGATGCATTTGACTTTGTGCTTTTCACTGTTATTGGGTGGTCTCCTGCGCTTCTCGTTGCTCTACTATACCCTCCTCGACTCTTGATAGGCCACCAACGGCGGTCGTGGTACTATAGGTTCCACTATGTAGCGTTCGGTTAAGTTGGGTTAGGCTAGGCTTGGTTCGGATGTATTTCACGTTTGTGCCTTACCCTGCTATACGGATAATTTCTGCGCTCTACAATGCTCTAGTATATTCCGTTCGGCTCTGGGGAGGCCAGTGGTAGTGGTCCCGGCGCGTTAGATTGTGATGTCTACGTTTGCATGTGTTACAATTTATTAGGTTAGGATAGGATAACTTCGTCTTTTGTGCTATATACTGCTATTCCGTTGATTTGTGCGCCCTCCATTGTAATACTGTACTCTGCTCGATACTGAGGTGACCAGCAGCAGCCGTCCTGGCAAGATAGGTTGAGAAAGGTTAAGTTTTGTTCGGTTATATTAGGCTTTGTTAGGATTTGGTTGCTTCGGATTTTCTGATATACACTACGATTGTATGGATTTCTGCACAATGCGCTCCTCTATCATGCTCTGCTTGGCTCTGTTGTCGCGGCACGTTGGATGGAGTTAGATTGCGTTCGGTTTTGTTATGTTAGGTTGTGTCCGATTTTTCAGGGTATCATCGACTTTTGTACTTTATACTTAAGTGCGGCGTATTTCAGCGCTCTTCTGTGCTCTAGTGTATTCTGCTTTGCTCTGGGGTGGCCAGCAATAGTGGCCTAGGCACGTCAGGTTGTTAGATCACGTTTGGTTATGAAGAGTTTGGTAAGGTTAGGGTAGGATACCTTCTGCTCCTGAAGAATGGGACGTTTCGTTTAGACGAAGGGTCGGACAGCCCGTGATGACGGCCTGGTGAGCTCGACTGAGGAAGCCGAGCAGCCGGCGGCACCGAGCGATCGGGGCTGTGCTCCCTGTGCTGGATGCATGGGGGCGCAGCGGCAGCCGAAGCACTTTCCGCCTGACACAGGTGCTAAGCGGGCACAGGTGCTTTGTGGAGTACCCGTGCCGTATCGGGCGGGATCGTGTGACGCAGTGTCATCACTCCGGGGAAGGGCGTGACACGGCGCAGCACCCGCTGGAGGAATACCCGGCGTGGGCTCGCGAGCGCCGGGCACTTTGTCGCAAGGTGTGTCGGTACCTTTCACTCTCCGTCGTAACGGCGCAGATGACGGAGATCTTAGGCGCGTGTCGTGCGGTGGCCTCTTTCTGCGAGGTGGTTATGTTACAGAACGAGGCCACGGCGAGAGCCTCCGTGAGCGTAGCGCGTGCTCCTCGCGCGCAGGGCGGCGGAGGCGGCAAGCGCGGCGCCGCTGGGAGCTGCGCGCTCTGCCATATGTGTTAACGCGTTAGACTTTCGCCTTCGCCAGCGACCATGTACCTAAGGACGGGGAGATCGCGTCTCTCTCCCGTGGTAACCTAGGTCAGGCTGACCACGGGCTGGCGTGTGCGGGCCCGTCTGTTCGATAGACCGTTGTCCGGTCGCGCGGCGCCGTGTGATGGTCACGCGGCGTCGGCAGGGTATGCGTATATTGCGTTGCGGTGGTATGCGTGCTGTGCGTGCCTGTAGTCGACCCGTCTCGCGCATATGGACATGGACGTTTCAGGTGCTACTTCCCGACGCGCCGGGTGGGAACTACGGTTGCGGCGGGGTGGGGGAGGGGGCTTAGTGGCAATTGCGTCACCGTGAAGTCCAGGGTGCACCGAAATGCAAAGGGCTGGCCATCGTGGGTGTTTTAGTGGGTAAAATCCCACATAACGCTGCACTCTCCTCTAAGGGGACCGGGTACATTTGGAAGATTACCCCACGTGAAGAGAAAGGTTATGTTATGTCACGTCGGGTTAGTTTGGAGTAGGTTAGGTTAGGTTACATTGGGTTAGTTCAGGTTAGGGTAGGTTAGGTTCGGCTAGGTCTTTTAAGGTTAGGTTACTTTTGTTTAGATTAGGTTTTCTTTGGTTCGGTTAGGATATCTTCGATTTTCGTGCAATACACAGTAATTCTATGAACTTCTGAGCCTGGCGCTTGGGATGACGTCAATAGTGCTCTCGGGATGTTGGGTTGAGTTATGTTACGCTTGGTTATGATATGTTATGCTATGTTAGGTTAGGATAGGGTAGGTTTGTTTAGTTTAGGACACGTCAGGCGGGATATCTTCGACTTTTGTGACAGACATTGCTATGCGGTGGATTTCTGCTCCCCACTGTGCCCTAATATCATCTGCTTTGTTCTGGGCGTTCCAGAAATAGTGGCAGCGGCGCGTCAGGATGTGTTATTTCACATTCGGTTAGGTTAGGGTTGTTTGTGTTTGGTTAGGATATGTCTTACTTCCATGCTATAAACTGCCATTATATGGACCTCTGCGCACCACTCTCCCTCAATATGCCCTGCTTGGAGCTATGGAGCCCAGATATAGTTGGCTGGGGACGCTAGATTGAGCTTCGTTACGTTCGGTTATGTTAGGTTATGTCAGGTTATGTAGGGATTTATACTACTTTTCTGCTTTACACATCAATGCGGCGAGCTTCTGCGCTCTACTTCATTCCAGTATATTCTGCTTGGCTCTGAGTTCAGCAATAGTGGTGTAGGCACGTTAGTTTTAGTTAGGTTACGCTTGGTTGGGTTCGGATATGATAGCTCCTTTTTCTGTGCAAAACTCTGCCGTACTCCAGATTTCTGCGCTCTACTGTCCTCCTATATTCTCTGCTTGGATTTGCGGAGGCTAGCAATAGTGCTCCCGGCACGCTAGGTTGTACTATGTTACGCTTGGCTCGGTTAGGTGCGGATTGGTTTGGTTAGCATAGATTTGACTTTTGTGCTATACACTGCTTTCGATCGATATCTGCGTTCTGCGCAGCTCTACTAGCACCCGATTTTCTCTGTGGAGGCCAGCAAGAGTGGTCTCGGCTCTTAATGTTGTGTCAGGTTACGCTAACTTAGGTTGGGCCAGGCTAAGTTTGGTCTGGATAGCATTAACTTTTGTGCTGTACACTGCTGTCCGGTGGACTTCTGCGCTCTACTGCCCTCTAGTATGTCCTGCTTGGATCTGGGGAGGGCAACAATAGCGGTTTCGACACGTTAGGTAAAGTCAGGCTATATTTGGTTTTGGCATGTTGGTTCGGGTTAGGCTTGAGTAGCTTCTACTTTTCTGATATTCACTGCGATTATTAGGATTCCAGCTGTCTACTCTCCAATAGTATGTTCCGCTTGACTCTGGGGAGGCCAGCAACAGTGGTCTCGGCACATAACGTTGCGTCACGTTACGTTTGGTTAGGTTGGTTTGGAATACGTTAGGACAGGATATCTTTAACTTTTGTAATATGCACTGCTATTCTGTGGATTTCTGCGCTCTACTGGCCTCTAGTATGCCGTGCTTGGCTCTCCTGTGGCCAGAAGTGGTGGGCGCAGTACTTCTGTGTAGGTTAGGATACGTCCGGTTATATTAAGGTTCTATAGGTTAGGAGAGGGTAGCTTTGACTTTATTGCCATATTGTGCTATTATGCGGTTTTCTGCTCCCTGCAGTGCCTTAATATTTTCAGCTTGGCTCTGGGAAGGCCAGCAATAGTGGTCTTCTCCCATTATGATGTGTCTCGTTCCGTTCGGCTAGGTTGAGTCAGGCCCAGATTGGTCGGGATAGCTCTGATTTTTGAACTGTACATCGCTATTCATTGGATTTCTGCGACCTCCAGTGCTCTCGGACGCCCAGCTTGGCTCTGGGGATGGCAAAAATAGCGATCTCGGCATGTTATATTCAGTTATGTTACGTTTGGTCATGTTACGGTTTGCTAGGTTGGGAGAGGATAGTTTTGACTTTCGTGATATATTCTGCTTTTGTGTGTGAGCCTGCACCCTACAGTGCTTTAATATTTTCGACCTGGCTCAGGAAATGCCAGCAACAGTGACCTCTGCTCGTATCGTTGTTTCACGTTACGTGCGGTTAGGTTGTGTCAGCCGAAGTTTGTTCTTGGTTGCCTTAACTTTTGTGCTGTACACGGATTTTCGGTGGATTGCAGCGCTCTGCTGCGCTCCAGTATGTCCTGCTTGGGTCCGGGGAGGCCAGAAATAGTGGTCGCAGTACGTCAGGGTAGGTTAGGATACGTTCGGTTATGTTATGATTCTCTAGGTTAGAAGAGGATAGCTATGCCTTTAGTGCTATAGTCTGCTATTAGGCGGATTCCTGCGCCCCACAGCGTTCTAATATTTTCAGCTTCCCTCTGACAAGGCCAGAGATTGCGGTCGCGGCACGTTATGATGTGTCAGGCTAGCGTCGGTTGGGCAGGGACGAGCAAGGTTTGGTCAGGATAGCATAAGCTTCTGTGCTCTACACTGCTGTTCGGTGGCTTTCTGCACCCTACTGCGTTCTGTTATGTCCTGCTTGACTTTGAGGCGGGCAGAAATGGTGGCCCTGACACGTTTGGTCGAGTTATGTTACGTTTGGCTATGTTACGGTTGGTTAGGTTTGGAGAGGATTGCTTCGTTTTTAATGCTACAGTCTGATATTATGTGTGTTTCTGCGGCCTACAGTGCTGTAATATTTTCAGCTTAGCTCTGGGAAGACAAGCAATAGTGATTCCGGCACGTTCTGTTGAGTCAGGTTTTGTTCGGCTAGGTTGGGTTAGGACATGTTTGGTTAGGATAGCTTCAACCATTGTGCTGTGCAATGCTATTCGGTGGATTTCTGCTCTCTACTGCGATCCAATATTCCCTGCTTTGATTTGGGAATGCTTGAAACCGTGGCCGTGGCGCGTTAGGTTGTGGTTGGTTACGTTTGGTTAGGATAGGTTTGTTTGGCTTTCGTGCTATACACTGCCATTATATGGACATCTGCTTTCTACTTAACTCTAGTGTGCCCAGTTTGGCGATGGGGAGGCCAGCAATTGTGGGCTGGGATGGCTAGGTTATGATTGGTTACGTTTGATTATGTTAGGTTAGGTCAGGTTAGGTTAGGATAACTCCAAATTTTTGCCTTACACAGCTATTAGGACGATTCTGGAATCCTACATAGCGCTGCCAAACTCTCCTCAGCTCTCGTGATGTAGAAATGGCTTTCGTGACACGTCGTCCTGGGTTACGTTTCGTCTGCTTATTATACGATTGGTTAGGTTAGAATAGGGTAGCTTGTACTTTTGTGCTACGCACTGCTATTCTATGGACGCATGCGCTGTTCTGTGCGCTATCGCACTCCGCTTGTCTGTGTGGACGCCAGGAATAGTGCCCTCGTCACGTCAGGTTGACCTAGGATACGTTTGGATATGCTTGGTTGAGATAGTTTCGACCTTTGAGTCATACACGGCAATGCGGTGGATTTCTGCGCTCTGCTATACTGTAATATGCTCTGCTTCGCGCTGGGGATGTGGGTAATAGTGTCCTCGGCACGTTAGTTTGAGTTATGCTACGTATGGTTGTGTTATATTTGGTTAGGTAAGGTTATGTGGAGTGTGGTTATGGCAGCTTTGACTTTTGTGCTGTACACTAATATGTGACGGCTTCCTATGTTCTGCTGTGCTCTAGCGTATTCTGCTTGGCTTTGGGGAGGCCAGCGGCAGTGGTCCCGGCACTTCAAGTTAACCTATGCTGCGTTTGGTTACACTAAGTTTGGATAAGTTTGGACGGAGTTGCTTTGACTTTTGTGATGTACACTGCTATTGGGCGGATATCTGCGCCCAACCTTGCTCTACTACAATCTGCTCGATCCTGGCGAGGCCAGTAATAGTGGCCTCGGTCCGTTAGGTTGTGTTATGTTACGTTTGGTTACGTTATGTTGGTTTGGATAGGCTTAGATAGATTTGATTGCCGTGGTATATGCTGCTATTGGTGGACATCTACTGTATAGTGTGCTATAGCATGTATAATTAGTTTGGTTAAGTTTTGTTGGGTTAGGTTAGGATAACCTTGACATATGTGCTCATTACTGGTATTCAATGGACTCCTGTGCTCTGTTGTGCACGTTACGTTTAGTTACTCTACGTTCGGTTAGGTTAGATTAGGCATGTTTGTGATAGGGTAGCTATGACCCTCGTGCTGTACATAGTTATTCTGTGGATTCCTGCGCTCCGCTGTGCACTACTCTATTCGGCGTGGCCCTTGGGGACAGCAATAGTGGCCGCGGCACGTTGCGTTTAGATATTCTACGGTAGGCCAGGTTATGTTAGTTTGGGTTATGTTTGGATATCTCCAACTTTTCTGCTGTACACTGCGATTCTATGGATATTTGCGCCATTCTCCCTTCTAAAATGGTCTGCGTGGCTCTGGGGAGGTCAGCAATATTGGTGGCGACGCGTTAGGTTGTATTTGATTACGTTTGTTATTGCACGATTTGTTAGGTTACAATATGCTAACTATTACTTTTGCCCTATAAACGGCCATCCGGTGTATTCTTGCGCTCTACATTGCTCTACTACACTCTGCTCGACTCTGGGGTGCCAGCATTAGTGGTCATGGCACTATAGGTTGCGATAGAATGCGTTTGGTAATGCTAATGTTGGTGAGGTTAGGGTACGGTGGCTTTGACTTTTGTGCTATATTCCGCTATTCGGAGAATTTCTACTCTCTATATTGCTCTAGAATACTCTGCACAACTGCCAGGAGTCCAGTAATAGTATTCTCGTCACGTTTGTTCGAGTTAGGCTGCGTTTGGTTAGGTTATGTTTGTTTTGCGTTTGGTGTGGATTGCTTTGACCTTCGTGGTATAGACTGTTCGGCGGGTTACTGCGCTATACTATGCTCTTGTACACTTTGCATGGTCACGGGGAGGCAGCAATAGTGTCATCGGCACGATAGTTTGGGGTAGATATCGTTCGGTTACGTTTCGTTTGGTAAGGTTTGGATAGGAAAGCTTTGACTTTTATGCTACACACCGCTATTAAGAAGACTACGGCGCCCCACATTGCTCTTATATGCCCCGCTTGTCTCCGGGGGGCCAGCAAGATTACCCTCGGCACGTTATGTTTAGATATGTTACGCTTGCCTTGGCCTGGTTAGGACAGGTTAGGTCAGATTGCCTTTTACTTCTGTGCCGCACACTGCAATGCGGAGGATTACTGCTCTCTAATGTGCTCTAGTACGTTCTGCCAGGCTCTGGGGGTCCAGCAATCGTGGTCTCGTCCCGATAGGATGGCATAAGCCACGTTTGGTTACGGTGTGTTAGCTTGGGTTATATTTGGATAGGTTTGACTTTCGTGGTTAACACTGATATTCGGTGGATTTATAGGCTCTACTGTGCTCCATCGTATCCTGCTTGTCTCTGCGGAAGCCAGCAATAGTCGCCGTGGCACGTTAGGTTTAGTTAAGCTACGTTCGGTTATATTACGTTTGGTTATGTTAGGACAGGGCAGCTTCAACTCCTGTGCTATACACTGCAATTCTATGGACATCTGAGCTCTTCATTGCGCTACCGCACTCCACTTGACTGTGTGGACGCCTGTTAGGTGCGTTTATGCTGCGTTGGTTTTGTTAGGCTTTGTCACGTTAGGTTAGGATATCTTTGACATTTGTGCCTTGCGCATCAGTGCCGCGGATTTTTGCGCTCCACAGTGCTCTAGTATATTCTTCTTCGCTCTGTGGAGGTCATCAATAGTGGTCTAGGCCCGTTAGGTTGATTTAATTTACGTTTGGATGTGTTATGTTTGGTAAGGTTAGGCTGGGATGGCTTTGGCTTTTACGCTGTACACTGCTATACGGAGGATCTCTCTGCTCTACTGTGGCCTAATGTTCCCTGCTTTGCTCTGGGGTTCCCAGAAACTGTGGCCGCCGCGCGTTATGCTGTGTTAGGACACCTTCGGTTTGGCTAGGCATGTTTGGGATAGTTTGGGTTACCTTTGACTTTCGTACTGCACACTGCCATTCCATGGACCTCTGCGTTCTACTGTACTCTAGTATGCCCTGCTTGGCTATCTGGAGGCCAGCAATAGCGGGATAGGCACGAAAGGTTTGGAATGGCTATGTTTGTTTGGTTTAGGTTAGGTAAGGTTAGGATAGGATATATTCCACTTTTCTGCTTTTCACACAAACGCGGCGGATTTCTGCGGTCTACTGTGCTCTAGTGTATTACGCCTGGCTCTGTAGACGTCAGCAATTGTCGTGTATGCAGGTTAGGCTGAGTTAGGTTACGATTGGTTATGTTTCGCATTGGAATGTTATGATAGGATAACCGTGACTTTTGTGCTGTACACTGATCTTCGGTGGATTTCTGCGCTCTGCATTGCTCTACTATACTCTGCTCGACACTCGGGAGACCAGCAATAGCGGCCGCGGCACGTGATGTTTTGTTCGGTTACGTTTTGTTACGTTGGGTTAATCTGGATTGGGTTCGGATCGCTATGATTTTCGTGCTGTACACTGTTATTCGGTGGATCCCTGCCCTCTACTGTGCTCAACTCTTATCTGCTTGTCCCCGTGGAGGCGAGCAATAGTGGTCGCGGCACGTTATGTTGGGTATTCTATGTCAGGTTGGGATATGATGGTTTGTGTTATTTTTGTGTATCTTAGACTTTTCAGCTGTACAGTTCGATTCTATGAATTTCTGCGCTCTACTCTGTCCTAGTATGTTCTGCTAGGCTCTGGGGATGCCGGCAACAGTGGTTCCGGCACGTTGGGTTCCGTTATAATACTTTTGGTTGTATTAAGTTATGTTGGGTGTGGCTGGTATAGCTTCGGCACTTGTGCAACGCGCTAGAATTGTATGAGCTCCTACGACCTATTGTGCGCTGTCTCACTCTTCTTGTCTCCGGGGACACCAGCAATCGCGGCCGTGGCACGTTTGGTTTTGTAACGTTAAGTTCGGTTAAGCTAGGTTTGGTTAGGCTAGGACGGGGTAGCTTAGACTTTTGTACTATACACTGTCCTTTGGTGGATTTCTGCGCTCTACCTTGCTCTAGTATATTCTGCATGGCCAATGGGGGGCCAGCTGTATTGGCCTCGACACGTCTGCCTGAGTTATGTTGCGTTCGGTTATGTTGCGTTTGGTTATGCTACCTTCGGTTTGGTTAGGATAAGGTAGCTTAGACTTTCGTGGTATGCACTGATATTCGATGGATTGCAGCGCTCTACAGTGCTCTGGAATGTTCTGCTGGGCGCTGTGGGGGAGCAGCAATTGTGGACCCGGCACGTTAGGTTGAGTTAAGCTGCGTTCTGCTTGATTTCGTTTGCTTGGGTTTATGTTTAGATAGATATATTTTTCGTTATATAAACTGTTATTCGGCGCGTGTTGGCGCTCTACTGTGCTCCACTATACTCTGCTGTACTCTGGGAAGGCCAGCAATAGTGTTCGCGGAACGTCTGCACAATCAGTCTACGTTTGATTAGTTTGGGTTAGGGAAGATTAGGACACGATACTTCTGACACTTATGATATACACTGCAATTCGGAGGCTATCTGCGCTCTAATGTGCTCCATTAAATTCTGCTTGGCCCTAGGGTATAAAAAAATAGTTCTCTCGGCAGGTTAGGTTGAGCTAAGCTACGTTGTGTTACGTTACATATGGATATGTTAGGATATTGTAGCTTTGACTAATGTGCTATGCACTGCGGTTCTATTGATAGCTGTGCTGTACTTCCTTCTTATATGTTCTACTTGGCTCTGGTGAGAGCAGAAATAGTGGTCTATGCACGTTAGGCAGAGTTATGTTATGCTTGGCTACGTTACGTTTTGCCTGATTAGGATAAGGTAGCTTTGACTTTTGTGCTGTACACAGCTGTTCGGTAGATATCTATGCTCTGCAATGAGTTACTAGCGGCCGCACGTCTCTGGGGAGGACAGCAATAGTGGTCTTGTTCCGTTCGGCTGTGTTGTGTTACGTTCGGTAGGGTAAGGTTAGGTTAGGTTTGGCATGGATGGCTGTGACATTTGTACCATACACTGCTGTGCTGTGGACTACTGCGCTCTACTGCGCTATAGCATGCTCTGCTTCGCTCTGGGAAGGACAGCAACTATGGATTAGGCACGTTACTTTAGTTTGGTTACGTTCGGCTATACTACGATTGGTTAAGGTAGGAAGGGATAGCTATGACTTACGTGCTATGCCACGCTATTCACTGGACTTCTGCTCTCTACTGCGCTCTTGTGTATTGTGCTTGGCAAATGGGAGGGGGGGGGGCAGCAGTATTTGTCTCGGCAAGTATCTCTGAGATATTTTGCGCTTGGTTATGTTCGGATATGGTAGCTTCGACTATTGCGCTATGCACTGCGATTCTATTGATACTTGCGATCTGCTCCACTCTAATATGTTCTACTTGCCTCTGGTGAGGGCAGCAATAGTGGTCCCGGCACGCTAGCTTGAGTTATGTTACGCTTGGCTTTTCTATGTTAGGCTATGTTTGGCTATGATAGCATTGACTTTTGTGCTATACACTGCTATTCGGTGAGTACCTGCGCTCCGCATTTCTCTGCTAGCGTCTGCTAGTCTCAGGGGAGGCCAGAAATAGCGGTCGTGGCACAATTGGTTGAGTCAGGTTGCGTTTGGTTACGTAATGCTTGGTCAGGTTGGGATTGGATACCTTTGACTTTTGTGTTATGCGCAGCTATACTGCCGTCTTCTGCGCTCCACCGTGCTCCAGCTCGTTCTGTTTCGCACTGTGGAGACCAGCAATAGTGGTAGCGGCAGGGTTGTTTGTGTTATGATACGCTTGGTTTGGCTAGGGTAGGATATGCATGGTCAGGATGGCTTTGACGTTTGTGCTGCACACTGCTATTCTGTGGGTTTCTACGCTCTACCGTGCTCTAGTGTATTCTGCTTCGCTATGGCGAGGCCAGAGATGATGTTCTCGTCACCTTACGTTTAGATAGGCTTCGTTAGGTTAGGTGAGGTTAGGGCAGGTTAGGTCAGTGTACATTTGACTTTGGGCTAAGCAATGCAGTGCTGTGGATTACTGCACCCTACTCTGTTCTAGCATATTCTGCTTGGCTCTCGGGAGGCCTGCAGTAGCGGCCTCGGCACGTTACCTTATATTACGTTGCGTTTGGTTATACCACTTTTGGATATGTAAGGCTAAGGTAGCTTTCACTTTTGTGCTGTACGCTGATATTTGGCGGATTCCTGCCGCCTACGCTGCTCTACTATACCCTGCTCGACTATGGGGAGGCCAGTAATAGTAGTCTTCGACTGTTGCGTTGAGTTAGGCTACACTTGGCTACGTTACAATAACTCGGGTTAGGTCTGGATATATTTGACTTTCGTGGTACACA
This sequence comes from Eufriesea mexicana, assembly GCF_001483705.2. Classification (NCBI taxonomy): domain Eukaryota; kingdom Metazoa; phylum Arthropoda; class Insecta; order Hymenoptera; family Apidae; genus Eufriesea; species Eufriesea mexicana. The sequence continues at coordinate 61,372 of NW_016909458.1, forward strand.
CTGATTTTCGGTGGGTTTCTACGCTCTACTGTGCTCTACTATATTGTACCTGGCTCTGGGGAATCCAGCAAGGTTGGCCTCGGCACGCTAGGTTCAGTCATGTTACGGTTGGCTTTGATAGGTTTGGATACGTTTGGCTGGGGTAACATCGTCTTCTGTGCTACACACTGCTATTCGGTCGATATCTGCGCTCTGCATTGATGTACGAGCATCTGCTTGCCTCTGGGGAGGCCAGCAATTGTGGTCGTGCCACGTTTGGTTGAGTTAGGTTCCCTTTGGTTATGTTATGTTAGGTTATGTTTGATAAAATGGCTTTGACCTTTGTGCTGTAAACTGCTATTCGGTGGATTTCTGCGATCTAATGTACTCTGGCATATTCTGCTACCCTATGGGGAGGCCAGCAGTATTGGTGTCAGCACGTTAGTCTGAGTTAGGTTGCGTTCGGCATTGTTACGTTTGGTTAGGTCAGGATAGGATAGTTTAGACTTCTGCGATATACAGGCATATTCGGTGGACTTCTGCGCTCTCCTGTGCTCTAGCATATCCTGCTTTGCTCTGGGGAGGTCAGCAGTAGTGGGCTAGACACGTCCGGTTGTGTTAGGTTGCGGTTGCTTTTCTATCTTCTCATGTGTGGTTCGGTTATGACAGTATAGGTTTGACTTTTGTGCTGTACGCTGCTGCACGGTGGATTTCCGCGCTCTACTGTGATCTAATGTTCCCTGCTTTGTTCTGAGATTTCCGGCAATAGTGGCCGCGTCGCGTTAGGTTGAGTTAGGTTACGTTCGGTTAAGTTAGGTTGGTTGTGTGTGATTCGGATATCTTTGACTTTCGTACTCTACACTGTCCTTCTGTGGACCTCTGCGTTCTACTCTCCACTACTATTTCCCGTTTGGCGATCGGGAGGTCAGCAATAGTGGGGCAGGCACGACAGGTTGCTCTACTATACTCTGCTCGACTCTGGGTAGGCCAGCGTTAGTCTTCTTTACCCGATAGGTACCGCTACGGCACGATTGGTAATGTTGGAATTGGTTAGGTTAGGATATGGTACCTTTGACTTTAGTGCAACATACTGCTTTTCGGAGGATTCCACCGCTCAACTGTGCTCTAGTACGCTCTGCCTTGCTCTGGGGAGGCCAGAAATAGTGTCCGCGGCGCGTTGGGTCGAGATAGCTTTCGTTGGGTTAGGTTACGATTGTTTGTCTTAGGTTAGGGTAGCTTTGACATATGTGCTCAGCACGTGTAACCTATGGACTTCTGTGCTCTACTGTGCTCTACCATATTCTGCTTGTCCCTCGTGAGGCCAGCAACAGTGGCAGCGACACGTTAGGTTTAGTTACTCTACGTTTGGTTTGGTTAGATATGTCTGGCAAGGTCAGGATATCTTCGACCTTTGCGTTATACATTGCTATATGGCGGCTTTCTGCGCTCTACTGTGCTCTAGTATGTTTTCATTGGCGGTGTGGAGGCCAGTAATTGTCGTCTCGCCCAGTTAGGTTGGGATGAGCTACGTTTGGTTAGGCCACGTTAGCCATGGTTAGGTAAGGGTAGCTTTCTCTTTTCTGTCATGCACTGCAATCCTATGGGTTTCTGGTCTCTACTCTCCTCCTATATGTTGTGCTTGGCGATGGGGAGGCCAGGCATAGTGGTCTCGGCACGTTAGGTAGTGTTAGGTTACGTTTGGCTATGTTACGTGAGTCTGTGTTAGCTGCGCATAGCTTTGACTTACTTGGTATACACTGCTATTCGTTGAATTTCTGCGCGCTACCGTGCTGCAGTAAGTTCCGCTTGGCACTGGGGAGGTCAGCAATAATGGCCTAGGCACGTTAGAGCTGACTATGTTGCGCTTGGTTATGTTACGTTTGGTTAGGCTAGGGTAGGAGTAGTTGGACTTCTGTGCTATGCACAGATGCTCGGAGGATTTCTGCGCTCTACATTGCTCTACTATACTCTGTTAGACACTGCGGTGGCCAGCAATAGTGGTCGCGACGTGATAGGTTGTGTTAGGTTACGTTTGGTTAGGCTTGGTTGTGTTTGGTTTGGCTATGATGGCTTTGACTTTTGTGGTACACACTGCTATTCGGTGGATTTCTGCGCTCTGCTGCGATCTAGTATATTCTGCTTTGCAATGGGGATACCAGCAGTATTGGTCTCGGCACGTTAGTCTGAGTTAAGCTGCGTTCGGGTATGCTACGTACGGCTATGCCAGGACAGTGTACCTTCGACTATTGTGCTATGCACTGCGATTCTATTGGCTTCTGCGCTCTACTCCCCTCTAGTATGTCCTACCTGGCTCTGGTGAGGGCTGCAGTAGAAATCTCCGAACATTAGGCTGCGTTATGTTGTGTTCCGTTACGTTACGTTTATACTGGTTGGGATAGGATAGCCTTGACTTTCGCGGCATACACAGCATACCGCTGACTTCTGCGCCCTACCGTGCTCTAATATGCTCTGCTCGGCCATGAGGATGCCAGCAATTGTGGTCTCGGCACGTGGGGCTCAGTTGTGCAGCATATGGTTTGGTTAGGTTTGGTTAGGTTAGGATAGGGTAGCTTTGACTTTCGCGCTTTACACTGCTATACAGTTTGTTCCTGCGCTCTACTGGGCCATAATATGTTCTGCTTGGGTCTGTGATAGCCAGCAATACTGGTTTCGGTACGTTAGGTTGAGTTCATTTACGTTTGGCTTGGCCAGGTTATGTTAGGTTTGGTCAGGGTAGCAGTGACATTTGTGCTATACACTGCAATTTGGAGGCATCCTGCCCTCTACTCTGCTCCAGTATATTCTGCTGGGCTCTGGGGATGCAAGCAATTGTCTTCTCGGTACGTTAGGTTGAGTCAAGCTGGGTTCGGTTATGCTATGTATGGTTATACTAGGATAGGGTAGCTCCGACTATTGTGCTCTGCACTGCGATGGTATTGGTTTCAGCGCTCTGCTCCCTTTAATATATCCTACTTGACTGTGGTGAGGGCAGCAGTAGCGACCTCGGAACATTAGGGCGCGTTCTGCTACGTTTGGTTACGTTCCGTTTGGCCTGGTTAGGATAGGATAGCCACGACTATCGCGTTATGCACTGCATACCGCTCATTCCTGCGCTCTACTGGGCTCTAATATGCTTTGCCCTGGGGATGCCAGCAATTGTGGTCTCGGGACGCAAGGTCGTGTTAGATTCCTCTGGGCCTTTGTAGGTTATGTTAGGCTTGTTTGTGGTAGATTTGACTTGTGTGTTATACACTGCAATTCCGTCGGTGCCTACGCTCTGCATTGCACTGCTAGCTTCTGCTTGTCTCAGGCCAGGCCCGCAATAGCGGTCGTGGCACGGTTGTTTGTGTTAAGTTATGTTTGGCCAGGCCATGTTAGGTTAGGTTTGGTCAGCATGTCTCTGCCTTTTGCGCTATGCACAGCAATTCGGTGGATTTATGCGCTCTACATTGATCTACTATACCATGCGCGTCTCCCAGCAGGGCAGCAATAGTGGTCGCGGCAAGTTATGCTAAGTTAGTCTACGTTCGGTTCGGTTAGGTTTGGACAGGTTGAGTTGGAATATATTTGACATTTGTGCTGTACACTGCAGTGCGGCGGATTACTGCGCTCTGCTGTGTTCTAGTATATTCTGCGTGGCTCTGTTGAGGTTAGCAATATTGGCCTCGGGACGTGAGTTCGAGATTTGTTACGCTTGGTAAGGTTATGATATTCTGGGTTAGGAGGGGATAGCCTTGACTTTTCATCTAAACGTTGCGAATATATGGACTTCTGCGCTCTACGCTCCTCCAACATGTCCACCTTGGCCCTTGGAATGACAGCAACCGTGGTCGTGGCACGTCAGGTTTTGTCAAGTTACTCTCGGTTAGGTAACGGTAGGTTTCGTTTGGCCAGGTTAGCTTTTACTTTTGTGCTATGCACTGCAATTCTATGGATCTCCGCGATCTACTATGCTCTAGTATGTATTGCTTGCCTCTGGGATGGCAGCAACACTGGTCTCGTCACGTAAGGTTGAGTTATATTACGTTTGGTTATGTCTCGTTTGGTTAGATTGGGTTAGGATAGCAATGACTTCTATGCTATGCACTGCTGCTCGTTGGATTTCAACAATTTACATTGCTCAAACATCGTACCACGACCGCAATTTCTAGTCTCCCTGCAATCGAGCATAGTATAGTAGGTCTATGGGAACGCAGAAATACACCGGAAAGTAGTGTATAGCACAAAAGTCAAAGTTATCCTATACAAACATAACCAAACATGACATAACAAATCTTAGACTAACCCAAACTAACGCGCCGCGGCCACCATTTCTAGGCTTTCCAGAGCAAAGCAGAGAATATTAGATCTCAGTAGAGCGCAGTACCCCACCGAATTGCATTGTACAGCACAAAAGTGAAAGCCATCCTTCCCAACGTCAAACCTTACGTGCCGAGACCAGAATTACTGCCCTCCCCACAGCCAAGCAGAACATTACAGAAGAGAGCAGGGCGCAGAAATGCATAGGGTCGCAGTGCAGAGCACAATAGTCGGGGCTCCCATATCCTAGCATGACCATACTTAACATAACCGAACGTAGCGTAACTCAACCTATCGTTCCGTGCCCTCTATTGGTGGACGCATCAGAGCCAAGCAGAACACAGTCCAGCTCAGCGGAGCGCAGAAAACCATCGAACAACAGTTTATACCGCGAAAGGCGAAGCTATCCATACCTAACCGAGGCCAACGTAACATAACAAAGAGTAGCATAACTCAACCTAACGCGCCGAGACGCTATTACTGGCATCCCCAGAGTTGAACAGAGCATTGTAGAGCAATGTAGGGCGTCGAATCCCACCGAGTATTGGTGTATAGCACAAAACCAAAGCTACCCTTCCTAACCTGACGAAGCATAACGTAACCAAACGTGTCTTGACTCATGCCTAATTGCCGCGACCGCTATAGCTGGCTTCCACAGAGCCAAGCTGAACATATGAGAGGAAAGTAGAGCGCAGAAATCCATAGAAACGCTGTGCTTAGCACAATAGTCGGAGCTACCCCATCCGTACGTAGCCAAACGTAACACAACCGAGCGTAGCTTAACTCAACCCAACGTGCCGACACCATTATTGGCTGACTCCACAGCGCCAAGCACAATATACAAAACGACAGTTGGACGCATAGAGCCACCGAACAACAGTAGACACCACGCAAGCCAAGGCCATCCAAACTTAACCCAGACTAACATATCATAACCAAAGGTAGTCTTACGACACCTAAAGTGCCGAGATCACTATTACTGGCCTCGCTATAGTCGAGCAGAGTAGAGTAAATGAATGTTAAGCGCAGAAATCCCCCGGACAGCAGTGTATAGCACAAAAGTCGATGCTATCCTATCCTAACCTATCCAAACGTGACATATCTGAACGTAGTCTAACGCAACCTTATGTGGCGGGACCACTATTATTATCCCCCACAGCCGAGCAGAGCATAGTAGAACAACGTAGAGCGTAGAATTCCGCCGGATAGCAACGTATGGCAAAAAAGTGAACTTTATCGTTTCCTAACCTGTACAAACTTAATTCAATCGAACGTACCGAACCTAACACAGCGTGCCTGGACCACTACGGCTGGCTTCCAAAGAGACAAGCAGAATATACTGGAGCACATTAGACCGCAGAAAGCCACCAAACTGAAGTGTATTGCACGAAAGTCAAATTTACCCTGTCCTAACCTAGCCAAACGTAACATAACCATACGCATCGTAGCGCAGACTAGCCTGCCGTGACAACTACAGCTGTTCCCCGCATAGCCAAGCAGAATATATTAGAGCACAGCAGAGTGCAGATATCCGCCGAAAAGCTGTGTATAGCGTCAATGCTAAGGCTGCCCCATCCGAACATAGCCAACCGTGACATAACCGAACGTAACATAACTCAGACTAACGTGCCGAGACCAATACTTCTGGCTTCCGCAGAGCCAGACAGAATGTACTAGAGGACAGTAGAGCGCAGAAATCCACATAATATCGGTGTGTATCGTAAAGGTCGAATCTATCCTCTCCTGACATAACACAACCGAACGTAACGTATCCCAACCTGACGGGCTGAGAGCACTACTCCTGTCGTTCACAGAGGCAAGCAGAGTGCTATGGCGCACAGGAGAAAGCAGAAGTTCATGTAACAGCAGCGTGTAGCACAAAAGTCAAAGTTATTCTAACCTGACATACCGTAACTGCACCTAACCGGACGTAATTTAACACAACCTAACGCGAGCGACCATTCTTGCTGGCCTCTCGAGTGTCGAGCATAGTTTGGTAGAGCGATGTAGGGAGTAGAATTCCACCGAATAGCAGTGCATAGCACAAAAGTCGAAGTCATTCTAACCAAACTATATAAAACTTAACTTAACCAAACGTAAAGTAACTAAACCATGCGTGCCACGACCACAGTTGCTGGCCTCCACAGAGACAAGCAAATGCTAGTACAGCAATGCAGTGCACAGATATCGCACCAATAGCAGTGTATAACACAAGGGTCGAAGCTATCCTGACCAAACGTATCCTAACCTAGCCAAACCAAGCGTAACATAACTCGAACTAGTGTGCCGAGGCCACCATTGCTGACATCTCCAGAGCCAAGCTGGACATACTACAGAGCAATGGAGTGCAGAAATTCACACAATAGCAGTGTACAGCACAAAAGTCAAAGCTATCATATCCTAACCTAACCAAACGTAACGTAACCGTACGTAACCTAATAATTCCTAATGAGACGCGACAGGTACTGCTGGCCTCGACGGAGCCAAGTAGAGCATAATAGAGGAGAGTAGCGAGCAGAAGTCGGTAGGATCGCAGTGAATAGCAGAAAATTCGAAGTTATAGAAACCTAACCAGAGCCAGCGTAGCCTAACCAAACGTATCCTATCTCAACCTGTCGTGCCGTGACCACTATCACTGACTTCCCCAGAGCCAAGTAGAACATACTGGATCACAGGAGCGCCTAGAAGTCCACCGACAAGCAACGTATACCACGAAAGTCAAATCTATCCAAGCCTAACCCAAACAAACATAACGTAACGAATCGCAACATAACTCAACGTAACGGTCCGAGACAACTATTACTTGCTTCCCATAGTCGAGCAGAGTATAGTAAAACAACGCAGAGCGTAGATATCCTCCGAATAGCAGTATATAGCGCAAAAGTGAGTGTTATCCTAGGCTATCCTATCCAAACGTAGTGTAACCAAACGCGACTTACATAACCTAACGTGCCGAAACCACTATTGCTCGCCTCCCCAGATCTAAGCAGAATATGAGAGAGCACAGTAGAGCGCGGAGAGCCACCGGATAGCAGCGTACAGCACGAAAGTCAAATATATTCTAACATAACCTGTCCGAGCTCAACCTAACCAAACGTGAAACAACTGAGCCTAACGTGACGAGACCACCATTTGTGGATTCCACAGTGCCAAGCAGAGCATATTAGGGCAGAGAAGAGCGCTGAAATCCAGCGAGTAGGAGTGTACAGCGCAAAAGTCAAATATATTTTAATCTAACCGGACCGAACCTAACTTAATCAAACGTGGAGCAACTAAACCTAACCTGCCGTGGCCACTACTTCTGGCCTCCTCAGAGACAAGCAGAACATACTAAAGAACAGTACAGGGCAGAAATCGACCGCATTGCAGTGAAAAGCACAAGAGACAAAGATAACCGAGTCAAACATAACCTAAGTTGACCTAATCGAACGTAATGTAACTAAACATAACTAGCCGCGGCCGCTATTAAGGCCCCTACAGATCAAAGCAGAGCGTGCTTGACCACAGTAGTGCGCAGAAATCCGCCGAATTGCAGTGTGTAGCGCATACGTCAAAGCTATCCTAGCCTGACCCCACCAAACGTAACCACACCTAGCCCAACCTAACCTGCCCTAACCAAGCGTAACGTAAACACACGTAAAACAACTCAACCTGACGTGCCTAGACCACTATTGCTGACATTCCCAGAGTCAAGCAAAGTACATTACAGCGCAGAAGAGCGTAGAAAACCGCCGAAATGCTGCGTAAAGCACCAAAGTCAGAGACGCAATGTCCAAACCCAACCTAACCTAAACAACTGCAACGCAGCCAAACGTAACATAACTCAACCTGTCGTGCGACGAACACTCTTGCCGGCATCCCTAGGGCTGAGCAGAGTATTGTCGACCACAGTAGAGCGCAGAAGTCAATAGAATAACAGTCCGTGCCGAGGAAGACAAAGTTATCCATACCTAACACAAACAAGCAGACCCTAACGAAACGTAACAACACTCAAACTTTCGCGCCACAGCCATTAATGATCTCCTCCCTGGAGTCGAACAGAGTATAGCAGAGCAATGTGGAGCGCAAAAATCAACCGAGTAGCAGTGTACAGCACAAAAGTCAAAGCTGCCCTCTCCTAACCTTACCAATCGTGACGCAACCAAAAGAAACCTAAATCCACCTAACCGCCCTTCACCACAATTCCTGACCTCCCCAGTGCCAAGCAGAATATACTACAGCACCGTAGGCCACAGAAGTCAGCGGTGTTGAAATGTAAAGCGCAGGAATATAGATAGCGTTATCTAACCTGACCTAACTTATACCAACCAAACGTAGTCTAACACAGCATAAGGTGCCGAGAACGCACTTGCAGTATTTCCCAGTGCCAAGCAGAACATATTAGAGGGTTGTAGAGACCAGGAGTCCATATAATCGCAGTGTATAGCGGAAAAGTTGAAGCTACGCAAACCTAACCATATCTGACGTAGCCTAACCAAACGTAGCACATCTCTACATGACTTAGCAGGACCACGATTACTGGCGTGCCCAGTGCCAGGCAGAACGTACTAGATCACAGCAGAGCGCAGAAATCCACTGAAAAGCAGTGCATGGCACAAAAGTCAAAGCTACCCTACCCAAACCAACCTAACATAACATGACCAAATGTAACCGAACTAATCGTCTTGTGCCACGACCACTATTGCTGGCCTAGCCAGCACAGGGCAGACTATCGTAGAGCATTGTAGAGCGAAGAAATCGACCCAATAGCACAGCATAGAGCAAAGATCAAGGTTAACCTATCTTGTCCTAGCAAAGTGTAACATAACCAAGCATAAGATATCCGAACCTAACGTGCCTAGACCACGATTGCAGGCCACCCCATCGCCAGGCAGAATATATTAGAGGAGAGCAGAGGGTAGAAGTCCTCATAGGAACATAGCCTAACCAAACTAAAACTAACTGAATCTAACACGCCGAGAACACTATTGCAGGCCTGCCCGGAGACGTGCAAAGCGTATAAGAGCCCAGAATAGCGCCGAAGTCAACCGAATAGTTGTATATAGCACAAAAGTCAATGCCATCCTTTCCTAACCTTACCAAACGATACATAATCAGACGTAGCCCAAATCAAACTAACGTGCCGGGGCTGCGATCACAGGCCTCCCCAGATTCGAGCCAAGTATAGTAGAGCCCAGTAGAGCGCAGGAATCCACCGAATAGATGTGTGTAGTGCTTAGGTCGAAACAATCCTGCCCTAACCTGTCCAAGTGTAATATAGCCAAACGCAACATCACGTGACCTAACGTGCCGAGACCGCTACTGCCGGAATCCCGGAGCCAAGCCGAATATATAGAGCACAGTAGTGCGCAGAGGTCTATGCCAAGAAATTCGAAGCTTTCCGTGCCTAACGCATACAAATATAACATAACCGAACCTAACATAACTGTCCCTAGCGAGGCGAGACCACTATTGCTGGCTTCCCCAGATCCAAGCAGAGCATCTTAGGTCCCAGTATGGCGCGGAAGTCCACCAAGAAGCTGCATATAGCAAGAAAGTCAATGTTGTCCTCTCCAACACTGACTGAACGTACTATAACCAGACGTTGCCTAGATCAATCTGCCGTGCCAGGACCACTATTACAGGCATCCACAGAGTCGAGCAGAGTATAATAGAGCGCAGTAGAGCGCGAGAATCCTCCGAATAGCAGTGTGCAGCGCAAAAGTCAAAGATTTTCTGTTCTAAAATATACGGACGTAATACCTTCGAGAATTCTCCGAATAGCAGTGTGCAGCGCAAAAGTCAAAGATTTTCTGTTCTAAAATATACGGACGTAATATAATCAGACGTATCACAACATAAACTCATGTGCCGAGACCACTATTGCTGGAATGCCAACAGCCAAGCAGGATATACTAGAGCACAGTAGAGCGCAGAAATCTACCGCATTTCTGTGGACAGCACGAGGGTTAAAGTTATTCAGTCGTAACCCAAACAAGCCTAACCAAAGCAAACGTTGCATAACTGTATAAAACCCGCCGCGGTAATTTTTTCTGCCCTTCCCAGAGCAAGGCAGAGCACATTAGATCACAGTAGAGAGCAGCAACTCGCCGAGGAGCACTGCTTTGATCAAAAGCCAAAGCTATCCTGTCCCAACCTATCCAAACGTAATACAGACAGACGTACCCTAACCTAACCGAACGTGCCGAGACCACTATTGCTGGAACCCATAGAGCCAAGCAGAATATACTAGAGCACAGTAGGGCGCATAGAGCCACCAGATAGCAGTGTAAATCGTTATAGTCAAATATGTGCTAACCTACCCTGACCGATCCTAAACTAGCCAAACGAAGCATATATCAGAATAACATGTCGAGACCACTATTGATGGCCTCCACAGAGCCAAGCAGAGCATATTACAACACAGTAGAGCGCAGAAATCTACCGACCAGCAGTTTATAGTACAAAAGTCAAAGCTACACTAGCTTACCATAACCAAACGTAACATAACCAAGCGTAACCTAACCCAAACTAACCGCACTACACCACTGCTGCTGACCTCCACAGAGCCAAGCATAATATACTACGGAACAGTGGATCAAAGAAATCCGCGTCGTTGCAGTGTATATTAAAAAAGTCAAAGATATCCTAACGCAACCTGACGCAACCTAACTTAGCCAAACGTAGCGTAACACAGAATAATTAGCCTTGGCCACTATTGCTGTCCTTGCCAAAGCGAAGCTGAACGTGACAGAAAACAGTGAGGAGCAGTAATCCACCCAATAGCAGTGTATCTCACGAAAGTCAAAGCTATGCGCGCCTAACCCATACAAACGTTACCTAACCCAACGTAACATAACCAAACGCAGCCTAACACAACCTATCGAGCCGATACCACTATTACAGGCAACCACAGAGTCGAGCAGAGTATGGTGGAGCAATGTAGAGCGCAGAAATCCACCGCATTTCAGTGTACAGCACAAGAGTCAAAGATAACCCACCATAATTCAAACAAAGCTAACCGAACGGAACGTAACCTATCTCAACATAACGCGCGGCGGCCGCTTTATCTAGCCTACACCAAGTAAATCGGATCATATTATATCACAGTGGAGCGCAGAAATTCACAGAATAGCAGTGCATAACGCAAAAGTCGCAGCTCTCCTCTCCTAACATAACCAAACATAGCGTAACCAAACGTAACTTAGTCCCACCTAAATGAACTATACTGCAATTGCCGGCCTCCCCAGAGCCAAGCTGAATATACTAAAGCACAGTAGATCACAGACATCCGCGGCGTTTCAGTGGAAAGCACAATGGTCAAAGATATCCAATCCTAAACTGACCTAACGTAACCCAAGCAAACGTTGCCTAGATAAGCATAACGTCCAAAGACGTCCATTGCTGTCTTTTCTAGAGTAAAGCTGAACATGTCAGATTACAGTGGAGCACCGGAATCCACCGAATAGCAGTATATAGAGCAAAAGTCAAAGCTGCCATCTCCAAACATAAACAACCGTAACATAGCCAAACCTGACGTAGCTAAACAGAACGTGCAGTGGCCTGTATTGCTGGCCTCCCCAGGGCCGAGCAGAGTATAGTAGAGTGCAGCAGGGCATAGAAATCCGCCGAATAGCAGTGCATAGCACAAGAGTCAAAACTACCCTAACATATCCCAACTGAGCGTAGCCTAACTGAAACTAATCTAACACAACGTAACGTGCGGAGACCAGTACAGCTGACAACAACAGTGTCTAGCAAAGTATATTAGGGGAGGGTAGAGGGCAGAAATCCTGGAATAACAGTGTATAGCAGAAAATTCGAAGACCACGCTACAGACCTAAGGAATCGTATCATACACATACGTAACCTTACAATACCCAAGGGGACGCGACTGCTATTGCCGGCCTTCCCAGAGTTGAGGAGAGCGTAGTAGAGCGCAGACATTAACAGAATGTCGGTGCATACCACGAAAGTCAAAGGTATCAAGAGCTAACTCAGTAAACGTAACCGAACCAAGCATAACCTTACCCGACATAACCGTTGCTGACATCCACAGAGCCAACCAGAATGTATTGGAGCACTGTGGAGTGCAGAAGTCCGTTCCATTGCAGTGTAAAGCGCAAAAGTCGAAGATACCCCGTCCTAACATAAACTCACCTAACACAACGAGACGTAACATATCTGAAACTATGTGCCGCGACCACTATTGCTGGCCTCCCTCGAGTCGAGTTGAGTATAGTAGAGAACTGGAGAGCATAGAAATTGAACGAATGTCAGTGTATGGCACGAAAGTCGAAGCCGCCAAACCAAACCCAAGTAATATAATCTAAGCAAACGTAACCTATCCAAACCTAACGTGTCGAGAACACAACTGCTGGCCACCGCAGAGCAAAGCAGAACATGCTGCAGCGCAGTAAAGCTTAGAAATCGACCCCATTGCAGTGAATAGCACAGGAGTCAAAGATATCTTGACCAAACCTAATCGAACCTGACCTAACCAAACGAAATCCGTCGCAACCTAAGGTGTCGCGACCAGTATTGTTGGCCACCACAGAGTCAAGCAGAGCATAGTAGAGCAATGTAGAGCTCAGAAGTCCTGCGAATAGCAGTGTACGTCTAAAAAGCCAAAGCTATCCTCTCCTAATCTATCCGAACGTGATATAGTCGAACGTATCCTAACCGAACCGAAAGTGCCGAGACCACTATTGCTGGCCTCCACAGAGTCGTCCAGCGTATAGTAGAGCACAGTAGAGCACAGAAATCCAGCGAATAATAGACTATGATAAGAAAGTCAATGCTATCCAAACGTAACCCAAACATACATAACCCGACCAAACGTAACCTAACTCTACCCAACGTGCCGGGACCACTATTTCTGGCATCCCCATAGCCAAGCAGAGCATATTAGAGCACAGTGTAATGCAGAAGTTCTACGAATAGCAGTATATAACACAAAAGTCTGTGCCATCCACTCCTAAAGTGACCAAACGTAACATAACCAAACGCAGCCTAGATCAAACTATCGCGCCGGGAATACTATTACTGGCCACGCGAGGGTCGGCCAGAGTATAGTAGAGCACAGTAGAATGGAGAAATCGGCCGAACATCATTGTACAGCACAAAAGTCATAGCTGCCCTCTCCTAACCTGACCAATGGTAGCATTGCAGACGTAACCAAACTCAACCCAACGTGCCTAGTCGAATATTGCTGGCATCCACATCGCCAAGCAGAATATATTAGAGGAGGGTGGAGCGCAGAAATCCAGAGAATCACGGTGTACAGCAGAAAAGTCTAGGATACCGAAGCCTAACCCAAACTAATGTAACCTGTCCTGCATAGACATGCTCAACGTAACGTGCCGCCACAAGTATTGTACGCCTCCTCGGGGCCACCCAGATTAGGGTACAGCTCAGTGTAGGGCAGGAAACCAACGAATAACTGTGTATGGCAAGAAAGTAAAAGTCATCCTTACAGAACTTAACCTAACATAATCTAACCTAACGCAACATAACTCAACCTTGCGTGCTCCAACCACTATTGCGGGCATCCTGAGAGTCGAGCAGAGTATATTAGGGCAATGTAGAGCGCCGGCATCCACCGAATGCCAGTGTATAGCACAAAAGTCGTAGCGATCCTGTCCTAAGCTAACCAATCGTAGCATTACCAAGCGTAACCGGACACAACCTACGGTGCCACCATCTCTGTTGATGGCCTCCCCGAAGCCAAGCAGTGAGTACTAGTCGCGAGTAGAGCGCAGAAATCCATAGAATCGCGGTGTACAGCGGAAAAGTCATAGATACCCAAACCTATCCCAAATTAACATAAGCGAACCTGACATAACTGTACACAACGTAACGTGTCGCGACAAATATTGCTGGCCTCCCTAGAGTCAACCAGAGCATATTGGAGCACAGCAGTGCGCTGGAATGCACCGAGTAGTGGAGCATAGCTTAAAAGTTTAAGTCATCCTATCCTAAACTAACGAAACGTAGCCTAACCAAACGCAGCCTAATCCAACCCAACGCGCCTATACCACTGTTGCTGGCGTCTCCATCGCCTTGCAGAGCATATTAAACCAGTGTGGAGCGCAGGGGCCCATATAATGGCAGTGTACAGCAGAAAAGTCGAAGCCATCCTAACCAGACCCAAACAGATCTAACGTAACCAAACGTAACATAAATCGCACTAACGTGCCAACAGCACTTTTGCCAGCCTCCCCAGAGACAAGCAGAGCTTATTAGAATAGAGAAGGCGAAATCCACCGAGTAGCAGCTTATATCACAAAAGTCAAAGTTATCCTAGCCTGACCTAGCCAAACATAACACATCCAAGCGTAACCTGTCCCAACCTAACGTGCCTAGATCACTTTCGCTGACTTCCACTGAAACAACCGGAATATACTAGAGTACAGTAGAACGCAGAAATCCGCCGCACTGCAGTGTAAAGCACAAGAGTGGAAGAAATCCTAACCCAACATGTCCTAACGTGCCCAACCGAACGTAGCCTAACTCAATATGAGGAGTCGAGACTAGTATTGCTGACCTTCCCAGTGCCAAGCAGAGCAAATTAGAGCAATGTAGAGCGCAAATGTCCATCGAATAGAAGTGTACAGCACAAAAGTCAAAGCTATCATATACTAACTTAACTAAGCTTAACGTACCAAGCGCATCATAACAATACCGAACATGCCGAGACCACTGCTGCTGGACTCCCCAGAGCCGAACACAGTATCGCAGAGCAGTATAGAGCGCAGGTATCCACTGAATTGCAGTTCATAGCACAAAAATCCAAGCTATCCTCCCCTAACCTAACCAAACGTTACGTAACCAAACGCAACCCGACTCAGGCGCATGTGCCGACAGATATTGCTGGCATCCCCATATCCAAGCGGAATATACTACATCAAATCAGAGCGCAGGAATCCACCGAATAGCTGTGTGTAGCACAAAAGTCAAAGCCAACCTATTCAAACATAACAGAACTTAACGCACCATGCGTGGCATAACACACGCTAACGTGCCAAGAGCTCTACAGCTGTCCTCCTCAGAGACAATCAGATCATATTAGAGCAACGTAGAGCGTACAAATACACCGAATGGCGGTTTATGGCAAAAAAGGCAAAACCATCCAGTCCTAACCTAACCGACCTTAACATAGCTGAAATGTATCTGAACCTAACGTGCCGACACCACCATTGCTGGTCTCCCCAGAGACGATCAGGGCAAACTCGTGCACAGTAGTGCGCAGACATTCTCCGAATAGCTGCACAAAGCACAAAAGTGGGAGATACCCTGGCCAAACTTAGCCCAACCCAGCCTAACCGAAGGTAACATACCTCATCACAACGTGCAGAGACAACTATTGCTGGCCTTGCCCGTGACAAGCTGAACACGGTAGAGCCCTTAGAGCGCTGAAATCAACCGAATAGCGGTGCATATCGCACTAGTCAAAGCTATTACCTCATAACCTGACCAAGCCTAACCTAACCTTACGCAGCCTAACACAATATAACGTGCCGAGACCACAATTGCTTTCCTCCCCAGGCAAAGGAAAAGAATACCAGAGCACAGAAAAGCGCAGAAACCCACCGAATAGCTGCGTACATCGCAAAGGTCAAAGCTACCCTGTCCTTACCAAACCAAACGATAAGCATACGTAACCTAACCCAAACTGACGTGCCACGGCCGCTATTGCTGGCCTCAAGAGAGCCAAGCTGAGCGGAGCAGAACAATGTAGAACGCTGGAATCGTTGAAATAGCTGTGTATAGCACAAAGATCAAAGGTGTTTCAAACAAACATATCCAAACATATACTAGCCAAACGTATCGTAACGCAACCTAACGCGCCGCGAGCATTATTCCTAGCGACCAGAGAGGCAAGCAAAGTGTGATAGCGCACAGAAGAGCGTAGAAGTCCACCCAATAGCGGCGTGTGGCACAAAAGTCAAATCCACACTATCCAATCATAACCTATCCTAACCCAACCAAAAGTAACCTAACGAAACCAAACGTCAGACGACCGCAATTTCTGGAATCCCCAGAGACAAGCAGATCCTAATAGAGCAACTCTGGTCGCAGATATCGAGCGAATAGCAGTGTACAGCACAAAGGTCAAAGCTGTCCTATCGTAACCAAACCGTACGTAACATAACCGACGTAACCTAGCTCAACGTGACGTGCCTAGACCACTGTTGCTGACATACTCAGAGCCAAGCAGAATATACTAGAGCACTGCAGAGCGCAGGAATCCACCCAATAGCAGCGTATAGCACAAACGTCTCAAGTATCCTCTTCAAGCGTAAGTAATCGTACCATTACCTAACGTAACATAGCACAACGTGACGAGACGCGACCGCTTTTGCAGGCCTCCCCAGGGAAAAGCAGAACATATTAGAAGCGGTGGACCGCAGGAATCCATAGAATCGCAGTGCATAGCGGAAACGACGAAGCTACCCAGCCCTAGCACAGATCAACATAACCATACCAAACGATGCACAACCAAACATGACGCGTCGCAGCCACTATTGCTGGACCTCCCAGGGCCAAGCAGAACTATGCATAGCACAGCGGAGCGCGGATATCAACCGAATAGCAGCGTAAGGAACAAAAGTTAACGCCATGTTTTCCTAACACAACAAATTGAAGCACAGCCAAACGTAGCATATCTCAAAATAACGTGCCGCGACCACAATTGCTGTCCTCCCAGGGCCAAGCAGAACATATTAGAGGAGAGCAGGGCGCCAAAATTCGTAGAGTTGCTGCGTATAGCATAAAAATGAAAGCTATATAGACCTGACCCACGCTAACATAGAATAGCCAAACGTAACCTAACTGAACCTATGGTGCAACGATAGACGTTGCTGGCGTCCCCAGAGAGAAGCAAAACATGATACAACACAACTGAGCACATAAGTCCATATAATATCAGTGTTGAGCACATATTTCAAAGCTACACCAACATAGCCCAACGTAACCTAACATAACCAAGCGTAATCTAACTGAACCTAGCATGCCGCGACCAGTATTGCTCGCCTCCCCAGCGCCAAGCAGAGAACATTATAGCAGAGTAGAGCGCAGTAATCCACCGAATAGCTGTGTATGCAACAAAAGTCAAAGCTAACCTAACCAAACCTAATCTAACCTCGCCAAGCCAAGTGTAACTTAACACAACCTAGCGTGCGGAGACCTCTATTGCTGCCCTGCTCACTGCAAAGCAGAACATATTAGAGGGGCTAGATCGCAGAAATCCATAGCATCGTAGCGCATAGCACAGCAGTCGAAGCTACCCTATTCTAACATAGCCAAACGTAGAATAACAGAAGGTAGCTGAACTCAATCTAACATTCCGGGACCATTATTGCTTACCTCCCGCCCCCCAAAGCCAAGAAGAATATACTAGAGCGCTGTGGAGCGCAGATATCCGCCGATGATCACTGTATACCACGTCAGTCGGAGCTAACCAACTCAAACTCAGACTAACATTACCTAGCCGAACATAGCCCAACTCAAGCTGACGTGCTGAGAACAATATTACTGCCCTCGCGAGAGCCAAGCATAGTATAGGAGAGCAATGTAGGACGCTGAATTGGACCGAATAGCAGTGCACAGCGCTAAAGTCGACGCTATGTCAATCATACCTATCCAAACCTAGCCTGTCCGAACGTCACATGAGTCAACCTATACTGCCGCGACAACTATTCCTGTTGTCCACAGACACAAGCAGAGTTGTAGCGCACAATACAGCGCAGAAGTCCATATCGTCCATTGTATAGCAGAAAAATGAAGCATATCGGAACCATACCCATGCTAACATAAACTGGCCAAACGTATCATAACACAGCCTAACGCGCCGAGAGCACCATTGTCGGCCTCCCCAGCGCCAACAGAGCACATTAATGCATAGTAGAGCGCAGGTATCCACCGAGAAGCGGTGCATAGTAGAAAAGTCCTAGCTATCCTGTACTAGCCAAATCTAACGTAACAGAGTCGGACGTACTGTTGCTCTAAATGACGTGGCGCGACCGCTACTGCTGGCCTCACGAGAGCTAAGCTGAGTATAGCAGATCAGCGTACAAAGCAGGAATCTCCACAATAGTAGTGCAGAGCAGAGGAGTAAGAAGTATCCTAACCTAATCTGTCCTTACCTAACGTAATGAGACGTAATCAATCCCAACCTAATCTGCCTAACACAAAATAGACTGTCCTCCCGACCGACAAGCTGGGCATATTACAGAGGAGTAGGGCTCAGATGTGCATAGGGCGGCAGTGTGTAGCACAAAAGTCAAATATATCCTGACAGGACCCAAGCAAACCTATCCCAGCCAAGCGTAATGTAACGCATCCTAAAGTGCCGCAGCCACTATTCAAAGAAGTCTCAGACGATAGCAGGGAACGTCAGATCACAGTAGAGCGTAGAATTCCACCCAATAGCAGTGTACAGCCCAAAAGTCATAGCTACCCTGTCCTAACCAAACCAAACATAAAAAGACCAATCGCAACATATCTCGGGCTAACGAGCCGAGACCAACACTGCCGGCAACACTATAGCTGAGCAGAATATACTAGAGCACAGCGGAGCGCAGAAATCCACCGAATAGCAGTGTATGGCACAGAAGTAAAAGCCACCATAACCAAACTTAACCATACCTGACCTAACCTAGCGTAACCTAGCAAGACCAAACGTGCCACGACCGCTAATATTGGTCTCCCCGAAGACAAGCAGATGCCAGTAGATCAATGCAGTACACAGATATCGGCCGAAGAGCAGTGCATAGCGCAAGAGTCAAAGCTATACTAACCAAACATATCCGAACCTAGCCAAGCCATGCGTATTCTAACTCAAACTTGCTTGTCGAGACCACCATTGCTGACCTACCTAGAGGCAAGCAGACCATACTAGGGCACAGTAGGGCGCAGAAATTCAACTTATAGCAGTGTATAGCGCAAAAGTCAATGCTGTCCGAGCCTAACCCAAACCAACATTACTTAGCGAACCGTAGCTTAACTAAAATTGACGTGCCGAGATCACTGTGACTGTCGTCCCCAGTGTCGAGCAGAGTATAGCAGATCACAGTAGAGTACAAAAGTCCTTAGAATATCTGTGTTGAGCACATATATCAAAGCAATCCCAACCGAACCAAACCAAACCTAACCTAACCAAACGAAATCTAACTACACATAACGTTCCTCGACCAGTATTGCTCGCCTCCACAGTGCCAAGCAGAGCATAATAGAGGACATTTGTGAGCAGGAATACATAGAATCGCGGCGTATAGTAGAAAAGTCGAAGCCTCCCATACCTAACCGAAGCGAGCATAACATAACCAAGATAAACCTGTTTCAACCTAACCTGCCGAGACCACTAATACAGGCTTCACCAGGGCCAAGCAGAGCGCAGAAATCCCCCGATAATGCGTGTGTAACGCAAAAGTCAGAGCCATCCTAACTAAACGTAGCCTAATCTGACCCAACCATACGTAACCTATACCAACCTCTCGTGCCACGACCGCTATAGCTGGCCTCCGCAGAATATAGTAGTGCAATGGAGGTCGCAGAGGTGCACCGAATGGCAATGTATTGCACAAAAGTCAAAGCTTCCCTGTCCTAACCCAACCAAATGAAACACAGCCAAACATAATATGAACGAACCTTACCTGCCGAGACCACAATTGCTGCTTTCCCCAACCCAGCAAATCATACTAGAGCACAGTAAAGCGCAGAGATCCGCCGAGTAGCAGTGTATAGCACAAAAGTCAGAGCTGTCCTATCCTAACTTAACTAAGCGTAACATAAGCAGACGTGACGTAATCAAACCTGAAGTGACTCGACTGCTGCTACTGGTCTAGCTAGAGCCAAGCAGATTAAAGCAGAGCAATGTAGAACGCTGAAATCTCCCGAAATGCAGTGTATAGCGCAAGAGTTGTAGCCATCCCTACCAAGCGTACCCAAACCTTACCATACCATACGTAACATAACTCTACATAACGTGCGGTGAGCACTATTCACGGCGTCCACAGAGACAAGTAGAGTTTGATAGCGCACAGAAGTGCGCAGAAGGCCAAAGGATAGCAGTGTGTGGCACAAAGTCGATGCTAACATACCAGAACACGATGTAACCAGAACTAACCAAATGCAACGTAACTCAAACTAACGTGCCACGACCGCTATTGCTGGTCACACCAGAGTAGAGCAGAGTATAGTAGTGCAATGGAGGTCGCAGGAATCAACCAAATGGCAGTATATAGCACAAAAGTCAACGATATCATGTCCCAACCTCATCAATCGTAACAAATCCAAGTGTTACAAACACAAACAAACGCGCCGGGACCACTACAGCTGGACTCCCCAGACCCAAGCAGAATATACTTGAGCACTGCAGATTGCAAAGGGCCACCAAATAGCAGTGCATAGCACAAAAGCAAATGCCATCCTGACCAAACGTATCCTATTATAAGCAAACCAAACGTAATCTAACAAAGTCTATCGTGCGACGACCACTATTGCTGGTCTCACAGCATCGAGAAGAGTATAGTGGATCAGTGCAGAGCGCAGAAATCCACCGCGACGCCGTGTATAGCACAAAAGTCGCAGCTACCGTACCCTTACCTTTCCAAGCGTAACATAACCGTATGCAACCTAACTCGGTCTATCGTGCAGAGACCAATACCGCTGGCCCCCAGGGCCAACCAGTATATACTATAGCACAGTAGAGCACAGAAATCCACCGAATATAGGTGCTTAGCATAAAAGTCCTAACTTTACCAATCGAATCATAACCAAACGCTATTTATCTCAGCCTATCGTGCCGAGACCACTATTGTTGGCTTCCCCAGATCCAAGCAAAAAATAATAGCGCACAGCAGAGCGCAAAAATCCGCTGAACAAGAGTCTATACCACGAAAGTCAAAGCAATCCAAACCAAACCCAAGAAGATGTAACCTAACCAAACGTATCCTAACTCAAGCAAGTGCGCCAAGAGCACTAATATATACTATAGCACAGTAGAGCGCAGAAATCCACCGAATATAGGTGCTTAGCATAAAAGTCCTAACTTTACCAATCGAATCATAACCAAACGCTATTTATCTCAGCCTATCGTGCCGAGACCACTATTGTTGGCTTCCCCAGATCCAAGCAAAAAATAATAGCGCACAGCAGAGCGCAAAAATCCGCTGAACAAGAGTCTATACCACGAAAGTCAAAGCAATCCAAACGAAACCCAAGAAGATGTAACCTAACCAAACGTATCCTAACTCAAGCAAGTGCGCCAAGAGCACTACTGCTGGCCACAACAGAGCTGAGAAGAGTGTAGCAGAGCAACGTAGGGCGTTGTAATCCACCGAATAGCAGTGTATAGAGCAAAAGACAAAGCTATCATATTCTAACATATCCAAACGTAATATAACCAAGCGCAACGAAACCTATCCTAACCTGCCGGGACCACTATTTATGGCCACCCTGGAGACAAACAGAATATGCTAGAGCACAGCAAAGCGCATGCATCCACCAAATAGCAGTGTACAGCAGAAAAGTCGAAGATATCCCAAACTAACAAGACCTAACCTAACCAAACCTGTCGTGGAATATCTAAACCGAACGAGCCGAGACCTATATTGCTGGCCTCCCCAGAGTCAATCGGAACATATTAGAGCACAGCAGAGAGCAGAAATCCACCGCATTGATGTGTGCGTTTCAAAAGTCGAAGCGATCCTATCGAAACCTAACCAAACGGAAGCTGACCGAACACAGCCTAACTGAGCCTAACGTGCCGATACCACTATTTCTGGCCACGACAGTTCCAAGCAGAGCAGATTAGAGTAGATCGCAAGGAATCCACCGAGTGCCCGCGTATAGCACAAAAGTCAAAGCTATCCTGTCGTAACGTGACCAAACGTAACACAACCAAACGCAACATAACTGGGACTAACCTGCCGAGACCAATACTGCTGGCCTGCGCAGGGTCAAGCAGAATATACTAGAGCACAATAGAGTGCAGAAATCCACCGAATAGCAGTGCATGTCGCAAAAGTCATAGCTACACTGTCCTAACCTAACCAACCGCAACAGTGCCAAACGTAACCAAAGTCTACCGAACGTGCCGCGACCGGTATTGCTGGCTTCCACAGGGCCAAGCTGATCAGAGTAGAGCACAGTAGATGGCAGGAATCCACCAAATTAAACTGTATAGCATGAAGATCAAAGCGATCCTAACGAAACTCAGCCTAACATAACATAACAAAGCGTAACCTACCACAAACTATCGTGCGACGACTGCTATTGCTGGCCTCACAAGAATCGAGCAGAGTATATTAGAGCAATGAAGAGCGCAGGAACCTGCCGAATGACAGTGTATAGCACAAAAGTGAAAGCCGTCCTGCCCTAACCTAACCAAACGTAACATAAACAAACGCAACCTGCCTGAGACAAACTTCCCGAAACCAATGCTTCTGGGCTAATCAGGGCCACGCAGGGCAAATGAGAGGAGAGTAGAGCGCAACAACACATTGAATCGCAATGTACAAAGGTAAAGTCAAAGATACGAAGACCTAACACAGACTAACATATCCCAGCCTGACATAGCACACCCAACGTAATGTGTCACGGCTACAATTGCTGGTCTCCACAGTGCAAAGCAGATTACTGCGTAGCAGAGTATAAGGCAGGAATCCAGCGAATAGCAGTGTGTAGCAAAAAAGGCACAGGCATACTCACCGAACCCCAACAAACGTAACAGAACCTTACGCAACCTAACGCGGCATATCGTGCCGCGGCGATTATTTCTGGCCATCGCAGAGCCAAGCAAAATGTATTAGACGAATGTAGGGCGCAGAATCCCATCGAATCGCAGTGTACGGCGGAAAAGACAAAGATATCCAGATTTAACACGAACAGATATAACCTAACCAAACGTACGCAGACTCGACGTAACGTGCCTAGCCAACTATTCCTTGCATCTCCATCGCCAATCAGGGCATATTAGAGGAGAGTAGGACGCAGAAATACATAGAAAGGCGGTGAATTGTAGGCAAGTCAATGGTATCCCAACTTAACACAAACAAACCTAACATAACCAAACGAAGCCTAACCCAACTTAAAGAGACGCTGCCGCAATTCCTGTTATTCCCAGAGCAAGGCAGGAAATATTAGGTCACAGTAGGGCGCAGAAATCCACGGAAAAGCAGTTTAAAGTACAAAAGTCAAAGCTACCATCCCCTTACCTAACCAAACGCAACACAAACAGACGTAACGTAACACAAACTGACGTGCCACGAAAGTCTTTGCTGGTACCACGAGAGCTAAGCTGAGTATATCGGTGCAATGTGGTTCGCTGAAATCGCCCGATTAGCAGTTTATCGCAAAAAGTAGGATATATCCTAACATAATCTTGCATAACCTGTCCCAATCGAGGGTAACCAATCCCAACCTACCTCGCCTAGCCCTCAATTGCTGGCCTCTCCACATCCGAGCCGGGCATATTAGAGGAGAGTACAGCGCAGGGATGCGTAGACTGGCAGTGTGTAGCACGAAAGTGGAAGCCATCCTAATCTAACCCAAAAAACATAACCTAACCAAACGTGACCTAACACAGCATAACGCGTCGCCGCCACAAATCCTGGCACTCCCAGATCAAAGCAGGGAATATTCGACCGCAGCAGAGCGCAGAAGTCCTCCGAACAGTAGTGTATAGCACAGATGTCAGTGCCACCATAACCAAAACCAGACATAACCTAACATAGCCAACGGAGAATGACTAAACCAGAAGATACGAGACCTGCATAAATGGCCTCCCCAGGCCCAAGTAGAACATATTAGAGCAGAGTAGATCGCAGAAATCGACCTAATGTCAGTGTACAGCACAAGGATTGAAGCTCTCCTCTCCAAACCTAACCAAACGTTATTCAAGAGTACACAACGCACCTCAGCCTAATGCGCCGGGACCACTATTCCTGGCCTCCCCATATCCAAGCGGAATATGCGAGAGCACAGTAGAGCGCAGAAGGGCACCGAAAATCGGTGTGTACCACATATGTCAGAGCCATCCTATCCAAACTAAGCCCACCTTAGCCTAACCAAACGTAACCTAGAAGAGCCTACCGTGCCACTACCTCAGTTCCTGACATTCCCAGACCAAAGCAGGAAATATTAGATCTCAGTAGGGCTCAGAAATCCACCGAAGATAAGCATACGTAACACAAGTGGACGTAACGTAACCAATACTGACGTTCCACGACCGCTACTGCTAGCTTCACGATGGCTAAGCAGAGCATAGCGCAGCAACGTAGAACGCTGAAATCGTCCGAATAGCAGTGCATAGCGCAAGAGTCAGAGCTACCCTAACCATGCCTAACCATACCAAACCTAATCAGGCGTAACGTAACATAGCTTATCGTGCCGAAAGCAGTATTCCTGGCGTCCACAGAGATAAGAGGAGTACGATAGCGCGAAGAAGGGCGCAGAAGCCCATGGAGTAGCATCGCGTAGCACAAAAGTCAAAGCTATCCTAACATAACACAACGTACCCAAACCGCACCAAACGTAACATAACACAACCTAATGTGCCGAGACCGCTATTGCTGCCCTCCCCAGCGCCAAGCAGGACATTTTACAGCGCAGTAGAGGGCGGAACCCCAACGAATATCTGAGTACGGCACAGAAGTTAAAGCTATCCTTACGAAACGTAGCCTAACCCAACCTAACCGAACGTAGCATGACACATCATAAAGTGTCGAGACCACACTTGCTGGCCTTGACAGAGCCAAGCTGAAAATATTAGAGCACTGATAGGCGCAGATCCGTTTAATAGCATGCTATAGCACTAAAGTCAGAGTTATCCACTCCTATCCTAACCAACCGCAGCATAACCAAACGTATCATAAATAAACCTTACGTGCCGTGGCCGCTATTGCTGCCCTACCCAGAGCCAAGCCGGGCTTACTAGAGCACAGTAGAGAGCAGAAATCCTCCGAAGGGCAGAGCACAGTATAAGGGATAAAGCTACCCTTACAAAGCTTAGCATAGCACAAGTTAACTGAACGTACCTTGACTCAACATAACGTGCCGAGGCCACTATTTCGGGCCTTCCCACTGCCAACCTCAAAGCGTTAGAGCCCTGTGGGGCACAGAAATCCACCTAATTGCAGACAATGGAAATGAAGTCAAGGCAAACCTCTCGTAGCGTAACCAACATTGACAGAGCCAAACGTAACCTCACTCAATCTAACGTGCAGCGTCCGCTATTGCTGGCCTCCCCGGAGTCTGGCAAAAGACATTAGTGGAGAGTAGAACGCAGAAATCCATAGAATCGCAGTGTATATTGGCAGAATCATAGCTACCCATGCCCAACCCAAACCTATAGAACATAACCAAACGTAGCCTAACGCAGCATAACGTGCCGAGACCGCTATTTCTGCCCTCCCCAGATGCAACCAGGACGTACTAGATCACAGTAGGGCGTAGAAGTAAAACGAATATCAGTGTACAGCACAATAGTTAAAGCTATCCTAACCAAACTTAGCCTATCCCAACCTAACCGAACGTAACATGACAAAGCATAAGGTGCCGGGGACACTTTTGCTAGACTTCCCAAAGCCAAGCAGAGCGCAATAGTGGCGTGGATAACGCAGAAATCCATAGAATCGCTGTGTATATCAGATAATTCAGTGCTACCCAGGCCTAGATCCACCTCATAGCAGACTATAGTACTAAAGACAAAGCTATCCTCTCCAAACCTAACCAATCGTGGCATAAATACACGTAACCGGACTCAGCCTAACGTGCCGCGACAACAAGTGCTGGGCTCCCCAGAATCAACCGGAGCATATTGGTGGAGTGTAGAACGCAGGAGTCCATGGAATCGCAGTGTACATCGGTTATGTCAATGCTACCCAAACCAAACCCAAAACAACAGAACATAGCCAAACGTAGCCTAACTCAACCTAACGTGCCGAGACAGCTGTTGCTACCGTCCACAGAGCCATGACGGTCATAATAGAACTCTGAGGAGCGCAAAGATCCACCTAACGGCAGTGTGCAGCACAAAGGTTGAATCTATCCTTTTCAAGCTTAGCGTAACCCAACATAGCCGAACGTGACCTGACTCAATATAACATGCCCAGTCAACTATTTCTGTCCATTCCTGCGCCGAGCTGAAGATATTACAGCACTGATGCACACAGAAGGCCTCCTAATAGAAGACTACAGCATTAAAGTCAAAGCTACCCTCTCCAAACCTTACCAATCGTAACATAACCAAAGGCATCCAAACTCAACCTAACGCGCCGCGACCACTACTGCTGGCCTCCCCAGAACCAGGACGGACACATTAGTAGAGAGTAGAACGCAAAAAATCCATGGAATCGCTGTGTATGCCAGAAGAGTCAAAACAACCTAAGCCCAGGCCAAACCAACAGAACATATCGAAATATAGCCTAACTCAACCTAACCTGCCGAGACCGCTATTGCTGCCAACCACTGAGCCAAGCAGGACATACTAGGACACAGTAGATCGCAGAAATTCACCAAATAGCAGTGTACAGCACAATAGTTGAAGCTACCCTAACCAAACTTAGCCTAACCCTACCTAACCGAACGTAACATGACACAGCATAAGGTGCCGGGGACACTATTGCTAGACTTCCCAGAGCCAAGCAGAGCGCAATAGTGGCGTGGATAACGCAGAAACCCATAGAATCGCTGTGTATATCAGATAATTCAGTGCTACCCAGGCCTATCCCAAACCTGCGGAACATAAGTAGACATGGCGTATCTCTGCCTAATGTGTCGAGTCCGTGATTGCTGCCCTCCCACGGCGAAACTGAACATATTAGATCGCGTTAGAATTCGTAAATCAACCGAATAGCAGTGAGTAGCGCAAAAGACAAAGTAGCCTATCCTAACCTAGCCAAACGTGACATGTCCAAACGTAGCGTATACTCGTCCTAACGTGCCGACAAAACTATTGGTGGCCTCCCCAGTTCCAAGTAGAATATACTACGGCACGGCAGAACTTAGAAGTATACCGCACTGCAGTGAATAGCACAAAAGCCGTAGGTGTCCTAACCTAACCTGACCTAACCTATCCTAACCAGCGCAGTATAGCACAACATAACGTGCGGCGACCACTGCTCCTGCCCTCCCCATAGCCAAGCAGAACGAGAGCACAGTATATCACAAAACTACACCGAATAACAGTGTATAGTGCGAGAGTCAAATCTATCCTAAGCGAAATTAACCTAACCTAACCTAGCTGAACGTAACCTAACTCAAGCTAATGTGCCGCGACCGCTATTGCTCGCATCCTCAGTGTCGAGCAGAGTATAGTGGAGCAGTGTAGAGCGCAGAATACCACCGAATAGCAGTGCATGGCACAAAAGTCAAGGAACTCCTAACCTTGCCTTCCTAACCTACCCTAACGGAATGTTACATAACTCCATCTGAAGTGCCGGGAGTACTATTACTGACCGCCCCAGAGCCAAGCATTACATATCTGAGCACATTAGAGCGCAGAAGTCCACGGAGTAGCAGTGTACAGTACAAAAGTCAAAGTAGCCTATCCTAACCTAGCCAAACGTGGCATATCCAAATATAACATAGCTGATCGAAACTTGACGAGAACTCCATTGCTCGCCTCCACAGAGGCAAGAAGAATGTACCAGAGCACAGTATATCGCAGAAATCCACCGCATTCAGTTTATAGCACAAAAGCCGTCGATATCCTTGCACAACCTGCCCTTATCTAACAATACCGAACGTAGCATGTCTCAGCATAAAGTGCAGCGACCACTGCTCCTAGCCTCACCGTTGCAAAGCAGAATGTAGTAGAGCACAGTGGGGTACAGAAATCCATGGAAGAGCAGTGTAAAGCACAAAAGTCAAAGTGGCCTATCCTAACATAGCCAAACGTAACAAATCCAAACGTAGCGTAACTCAACCTAACACGGCGAGACGACTTTTGCTGACCTCCGCAGAGACAAGTAGATTACACTGGAGCACAGTAGTTCGCAGAAATCCTCCGCAATGCAGTGAATAGCGCAAGGGTCGTAGCTAGACCCCTCTAACCTATCCAATGTTAACATAACCAAACGTAACCTACCTCAAACTATCATGACGCGACCACAATCACTGGTCGCCCCAGAGTCGAGCAGTCTATAGTAGTGCGCAGTAGAGCGCAGAAGTCCACCGAATAGCAGTCTACGTACCAGAAAGTCAAAGCTATCCTAACCTATCCTAAACAAACATAACCAAACCAAGCGTAATCTAGCTAAAACTAACGTGCCGAGGCAACTATTGCTGTTCTTCCCAGAGACAAGCAGAGCACATTAGCGCAGAGTAAGGCGAAAAAGTCCACCGAATAGCAGTAAACCATGCGTAATCTAGCTAAAACTAACGTGCCGAGGCAACTATTGCTGTCCTTCCCAGAGACAAGCAGAGCACATTAGCGCAGAGTAAGGCGAAAAAGTCCACCGAATAGCAGTATAAAGTACAAAAGAAGATGCTCCCCTCTCCTAACCTATCCAAATGTGACATAACCAAACGTAGCATAAATAGAACTAACGAGCCGGGATCACTATTACAGGCCTTTAGAGCGTGGAACAGAGCATAGTTGAGCAATGTAAAGAGTAGAAATCCACCGAAAAGCAGTGAGTGGCACAAAAGTGGAAGACATCCTGTCAAAACCTGGCTTAAGCTAACCTAGCCAATCGTAGAGTAACTCAACGTAACGTGCCGATACCACTATTTCTAGACCTGCCAGAGACAAGTTGATCATACTAGAGCACAGTAGAGCGCAGAAGTCCTCCGAATAGCAGTGTGTAGTGCGAAAGACCTAGCTATCCTCTCCTAACTGAGCCAAACGTTACATAACCAAACGAAAACTAACTACACCTAGTCCCCCTACAACAGTATTGCTGACCACCCCGTAGCCATGCAGAATATACTAGAGCACAGTAGATCACAGGAATCCGCGGCGTTGCAATGTAAAGCGCAGGAGTCATATCTGTCCTTTAATAACATAAACAATCGTAACATAACCAAACGTAATCTAACTCTTACTAACGTGCCAAGGACACTATGGCTAGGCTCCGCAGAGCCATGCAGAATATGCTAGAGCAGAGTAGAGCGTAGAAAGCCTCCAAAGAGCAGCGAATAGCACACACGTCAAAAAGATATCCTAACCCTACCATACCTAACCTAACATAACCAAACGTAGACTAACTAAACCGAACGAGAGAAGGTCATTATTGCTGACTTCCAAAGAGCCAGCCAGAATGTACTAGAGCACAGTAGATAGTAGAAAACCGCCGCACTGCAGTGCATAGTACAAAAGTCCGTGGTAGCCTGAGCAAACCAAACATAGCCTAACCTAGGCGAAAGTAACATAGTTCAACCTATCGTGCCGCGACTACCATTGCCAGCGCCCCAGAGACAAGCGGAATATCCTAGAGCACAGTGGACTACAGATACCCGCGGCTTTGCAGTGTAGAGCACAAGAGTCAGATCCATCCTTTCCTTACCTAACCAAACGTAACATAACGAAACTTAACCTAACATACCTATCGCACGGTGACCAGTCTTGCGGGCCTCCACAGAGTCGAGCAGAGCATACGGGAGTAGAGGAGCGCGCAGTAATCCATAGAATCGCAGTGTATTGCAGAAAAGTCGAAGCAGACCAATCGTAAACGAAGCTAACGTAGCATAGCCAAACATATCGTATCTTAACCTAGCGTTCCGAGACCACAGTAACTGTTGTCCCCATAGCGAAGCGGAACATACTAGTTCACAGCAGAACGCAGAAAACCACCGCTCTACAGTGTACGGGACTGAAGTCAAAACTATCCTAATCTAATCCAAACGAACCGAACCTAACCGAAAACAACGTAACGCAACCTAACGCGCCGCGACCACAATTTCTGGCCTGGCCAGAGCAAAGCGGATAATACCAGATCGCGGTGGTGAGCATATATGCACGGAACAGCAGCTAGCAGTCAAAAAGTCAAAGGAATGCTAGGATAACCTAACCCAAGGTTACATAACCAAACTTAAACTAACTCTGTCTAGCGTGCCCAGACCACTATTGCTGACATCCGCAGAGCCGTTCAGAGTATTACAGAGCAAAGTAGAGCGCAGAAATGTGCCGAACTGCAGTGTATAGCACAAAAGTCAAGGCTACCCTGTTCTAAACTAATCAAACGGAAAATAACCAAACGTAACCTAACTCAGACTAACGTGCCGACGACAATACTGCTGGCGTCCCCATAGCCAAGAAGAATATAATAGAGTACAGCAGAGCGCTGGAGTCTACAGAAATGCAGTGTACAGCGCAAAAGTCGGAGTCATCCTGACCTAACCCAACCAAACCTAAGCTAACCAAACTTAACCAGTCCCAACCTAACGTGCCGCGACCAGCATTGCTGGCCCCCACAGAGCCAAGCAGAGCATAATAGAGGGGAGTAGAGCGCAGGCATCCGTAGAATCGCAGTGTACAGCCGAAAATTCGAAGGTTCCCAAACCTTACCGAAGCAAACGTAACACAACCAAACGTATCCTATCTCAACCTAACGTGCCGTGGCCTCTTTTACTGGCATCCACAGAGCCGAGCAGAAAATACTGTGGCAGAGTGGAGCGTAGAAATCCACCGATACCTGTGTATACCACGGAAGCCAAATCTACCCAAACCTAACCACAGCTAACATAACGTAACCAAACGAAGCCTGCCTCAACCTAACATGGCGAGAACAATATTACTGGCCTCCGCAGAGGCAAGCTGAATATACTAGAGCACAGTGGAGCGCAGGAGTCCTCCGACTTTCAGTGTACGGCACAAAAGACAAAGACCTCCTATCCTAAC
>NW_016909458.1:93545-101828 GCF_001483705.2 Eufriesea mexicana
GAATATACTAGAGCACAGTGGAGCGCAGGAGTCCTCCGACTTTCAGTGTACGGCACAAAAGACAAAGACCTCCTATCCTAACCCAAACAAACCTAGCATAACCGAACGTAACCTATCCCTACATAACGCGTCGCGGCCACAGTTTCTTGCCACCCCAGAGCAGAGCAGAGAGTATTATCACAAAGCAGAACGCAGAAATCCTCCGAATAGCTGAGTACAGCACAAAAGTCAAAGCTATACTAGCATAACCTAAACAAACATAACGTAAGGAAACGTTACCTAGCTCCACCTACCCGCCGAACGCCACTATTGCTGACATCTCCAGATCCAAGAAGAATATACAAGAGCACAGTAGATTGCAGAAATCCGTGGCGTTAATGTGTAAAGCACAAAGGTAGAGAAAACACAACCTAACGTGTCTTCACCAAAATCACCGAAGTGCAGCTTAACTTAGCGTAAGCTTCCGAAACCAGTATTTCGGTCTTTCCCAGAGCCAAGCAGAACATATTAGAGGAGGGTATACAGCAGCAATCCCCAGTATCGCAGCGAACAGCAGAAAAGCCAAAGAAATCCAGACCTAACCCAAACAAGTATAACATAACCAAACGAAGGCAAACTCAACATAACATTCCACGGCCAGTATTGCTGGACGCCCCTAGGCCAAGCACAATACAGTAGAGCTAAGTAGAGCGCAGAATTCCACAGAAAAACAGTGTATACCTCGAAAGAGGAAGCCACCGCTATCTTAACACAGGCAAACGAAACATATCCAAACCTAGCATAGATCAACCTAACGAGCGGAGACCACTACTGCTTGTCACCGCAGAACCGAGCAGAGCACATTAGATCACAGTACAGTGTAGACATCCACCAAATAGCCGTTTATAGCACAAAAGTGAAAGCTTTCCTCCCCGACTCTAACGTAACCTATCCTGCCCAAATGTAACGTAACCCAAACTTTCGTGCCGCGACCACTATTGCTGGCCTCTCCAGGGTCGAGCAGAGTACAGTAGAGCAATGTAGAGAGCAGGAACCCACCAAATATTAGTGTACTGCCCAAAAGTCGAAGCTGTCCTGTCCTGACATATCCAATGGTAATAATAACAAACGTAACGTAACTTAACCTGACGTTCCGATTCTACGATTGCTGGCCTCCCCGGGGCCAAGCAGAATGTAGTAGAGCATAGTAGATAACAGAAATGTTCCGAATAACAGTGTATATCACGAATGTCAAAGCTATCCTAACGATTTATAGCCTAACCGGACCTAACCAATCGTAACATGCATCAATCCAACGTGCTGCGGCCACTATTGCTCACCTCGCCAGAGTCAAGCAGAGCATAATACAGCAATTTAGGGCGCAAAAGTCCACCGAATAGCAGTGTATAGCACAACAGTCGGTGATGCCCAGACCAAACCTGGCATAACCTAACATCACCATAAATAACATAACGGAACGAAGCATAAACCGACCCAACATGCCGTGGTCACTATTGGTGGTCTCTCCAGGTCCAAGCAGAATATTCCAGCTCACAGTGGAGCGCAGAAATCCGTGGATAGCCGTGTATAGTACGAATGTCAAGACTATCGTATCCTAACCTCACCATACGGAACATGAACAAACGTAGCATAACTCAACCTATCGTGCCGAGACCACTACTGCTGGCCTCCGCAGATACGAGTAGAATATACTAGAGCACAGCAGAGAGCAGGAATCCACCGCATGGCAGTGTATAGCACGAGAATCGGACATACCCTGATCTAACATGGCCATGCCTAACCTACCCAAGCGTAGTGTAACTAAGCATGACGTGACGAGAACAATATTTCTGGTCTAACCAGAGTCAGGCAGAGCATATTAGTTCACATTAGAGCTCAGAGATCCGGGGAATAGCAGCGTATAGCACAAGAGTGAAAGTGTCCTCTCCTAACCTAGTCAAACATAACATATACAAACGTAACATAACTCAACCTAACATCACGTGGCCGCTATTGCAGGCCTCCACAGAGACGAGCGGAGTGTACCAGGGTACAGCAGTGCGCAGAAAGTCACCGCATTGCAGTGAATAGAACAGGAGCCCAAGATATGCTAACCCAACCTGTCCTATCCTAACCTAACCAAACTTCCGATAGCTCAACAGAGCGAGCCGCGACCACTGCTGCCGGACTCGACAGACAAAAGCGGAGAGCAGTAGAGCAGAGTAGACCACAAGTACTCTCCGGGTAATAGTTTAAAGTGCGGAAGTCGTAGCCACCGAAACCATATATAAACTAACATATCCTAATCAATCGTAGCATAAATCAACATAACGTTCCGCGACTATTGCCGTCCTCCACGGGGCCAAGCATAGTATAGCAGAGCACAGTCGAATGCAGAAATCCTACGAACAGCAGTGTATAGCACGAAAGACAGAGATAACATGTCCGAGCTTGACATGACTCAACCTCACTAAACGTGACAAAACACTACGTAACGTGCCGGGACCTCTATTTCTGACCTCGCCAGAGCCAAGCAGGATGTACTAGAGCACAGCGGAGCGCAGAAATCCAGCGCATTCCAGTGAATATCACAGAAGCCGCAGATATCCTGTCATAACCGGACCTAACCTAACCTATGCAAACGCAGAATAACTCAATATAGCGTGCAAGGGCCACTGCCTCTGGGCTTCCCATTGCATATCAGAATATAGTAGAGCACAGTAGAACACAGTAATCCAAGGAATAACAGTGCGTAGCGCGAAAGTCAAAGCTACCCCCACCAAACATAGCCTAACCTAACCACACCGAACGTTACCTAGCTGAACCCAACGTGACGCGGCCGCGACTGTTCGCCCCTTCTTCGTCTGGCAGAGTGTAGTAGAGCAATGTTGAGCGCAGAAATCCACAAAACACCAGTGAATAGCACAATATTCGAAGATATCCCAACCTAACCTGACATAATCTAAACCAACCATACGCAGCATGACACAACAAGAAGTGCCGCGGTCACTGCACCTGTTCTCCCTGGAGCAAAGCAGAATGCAGTAGAGCACAGTAGGACAGAGACGTCCACCGTATAGCAGTGTAAGGCACAAAAGTCGGTGTAGCATATTCTAACCTAGCCAAACGTGACATGACCAAACGTTGCATAACTAAGCCTAACTTGACGGTACCACCATTGCCCGCCTCCACAGAGACAAGAAGAATTTAGCATAGCACTGCATGGCGCAGAAATCCACAGCACTGGAGTGAATAGCACCAAAGACGAAGACATACTAACCTAGCCTGACCTAACTCAGCCTAACGTACCGAAGGCTGACTCAGCAGATCGTACCGCGAATACTGCTTCCGGGCACCACAGAGCCAAACAGAATACGGTAGAGCACAGTGGACCACAGGCACCAGCCGGATAATGGTGTACAGCGCGGCAGTCGAAGCCACCATAGCCGACATAACCTTACCTAGCATAATCGAAAGTGGGCTATATCTACATAACGTGCCGCGAACATTGCTGGCCCCCACAGAGACAAGCAGGATGAACTAGAGCACAGTAGAGCGCAGAAATCTACCGCATTGCAGTGAGAAGCGCAAAAGCCGTAGATATCCTGTCATAGCCTGAACTAATCTAACCTAACCAAACGTAGCATAACTCAATATAACGTCCCGCGACAACTTCTCCTCGCCTCCCCAGTGCCATCGAGAATGTAATAGAGCAGAGTAGATCTCAGAAATGCACCGAATGACAGTGTATATCACGACAGTCAAAGCTACCCTAACCAAACTTTGCCTAACCTAACATATCCAAAAGTAACTTAACTCAACGCAGCGTGCCAGCAGCACTATTACTCGACTCCCCTGAGCCGAGCGGAGTACAACAGGCCATTGCAGATCACAGACATTCACCGAAAAGTAGTGTACAGCACGAAAGTCAATGTCAGCCATACCAAATTTAACCTAACGATTCCTAACCAAGCATAACCTAACTCAACCTAATGTGCCACAACACCTATTGCACGCCCCCCTCACCCCCACTGTTGAGCGGAGTGTAGTAGACCAATGTATAGCGCGGACATACTCCGAATTGCAGTGCATAGCACAAAAGTCGAAGAAATCCTAGCCAGGCAATCCTATCTTAACCCAGCGAAGCGTAACGTGACTCAATCTGACGTGCCGGGATTTCTATAACTGGCCGCCCCAGGGCCAAGCAGAACATATCGGAGTGCAGTAGGGCGCAGAAATCCACCGAATGTCTTCGAATGGCACGAAGGTCTAAGAAATTCTGCCCTTACATAACCATACTTGACATACGCAAACGTAGTCTAACAAAACTTAACGCGCCGAGACCACTATTTCTGGCCACCCCAGAGCGAAGCAGAGAATGTTAGAACGCAGCAGAGCGCAAATGCCAGAGGATAGCGGAGTGTACCACAGATGTCTAAACAATCTAGTTCTATCCTCACCAAACGTATAACAACCAAACGTGGCATAGCTCAATCGAACGAGCCGAGACTACTGTTGCTACCCATCACAGAGTCAATCAGAACTGACTAGAGTACAGCAGGGCGCAGAAGCCCGCAAATTCGCAGTGTACCGCACAAGAGTCTTATCCACCAGGCCTAAACAGAGCCAACGTAACCTAAGCAAACGTAGCCTACCTCAAATTAGCGTGCAACGGCAACAATAGCTCGCCTCCCCAGAGTCGAGCAGTACTAAAGTATGGCAATGTAGAGAGCAGAAATACACCGAATAGCAGTGTACAGCGCGAAAGTCAAAGCTACCCTAACCAAACTTAGCACAAACTGACATAACAAAACTTAATCTGACGCAAGGTAACATGCCACGACCACAATTGCGCGCCTCCCTAGAGTGGAGCGGCGTATAGTAGAGCAATGTAGAACGCTGGCGTCCTCCGTATCGCAGTGCATGGCACAAAAGAAACAAAAGCCAAAGAAACCCTCACCAAGCCTTCCCAACCTACCCCAGCGAAACGTAACATAGCTCAAGCTGACGTGCCGGAAGTACACTTGCTGGCCGCCCCAGAGCCAAGCAGGGCATATCAGAGCACAGTAGATCTCAGATGTTCGCCGAATAGCAGCGTATGGCACAAAAGTATGAGCTATTCTGTCCTAATATAACCAAGCGTAACATGAGCGAACATACCTAAACTCAACCTGACGTACCGAGACCACTACGGCTGGCATACCCATAGCCAAGCAGAATATACTGTAGCACAGTAGAGTGCAGAAATCCTCGGATAGCCGTGTATAGTACAAAAGTCTTGACTATCCTATCCTAACCTCATCAGACATAACATACCAAAAAGTAGCATAACTCAGCCTGACGTACCGAGACCACTATTTCCAGCCTCCCCAGATCCGAGTGGAATATACTTGAGTGCAGCAGAGCGTCGAAATCCACCGCATTATTGTGTATAGAGCACGAGTCGAGCATACCCTGACCGATCCTGTCCTTACTCAACCTACACAAACGTAGTGTATCAAAGCATATCGCGGCTAGACCACTATTTCTGGCCTCTGGAGAGCCAAGCAGAGCGTATTAATGCACACAAGTACGCAGAAACACGCCGAATAGCAGTGAAGGGCGCAAAAGTCAATCTAGCCTACCCTAACCTAGCCGAACGTGACATGTCCAAACTTAACATAAGTAAGCCTAACTTGTCGAAACCACCTCTGCTCGAATCCACAGAGGCGAGGAGAATGTACCAGAGAACGGTATGGTGCGGAAAATCACCGCATAGATGTAAATAGCACAAAAGCCGTAGATGTCCTAACCTAACCTGTCCGAACCTAAATTAACCAAACGTAGGGTATCCCAACAGAGCGTTCCGCAGCCACTGCTCCTGGCCTTCACAGAGACAAGCAGAATGTAGCAGAGCAAAGTAGAACAGAGGAACACGACGAATAATGGTGTATAGCACGAAAGTCAAAGTATTCGTAATCAAACATAGCATAACATAACCTAATGAAGTGCAGCCTAACTCAACGTAACGTGCTGCGGCCGCGGTTACTGGTCTTGACAGAGCCAAGCAGAAGCTATTGGAACACATCAGATCGCAGGTATCCGCGGAAAGCAGTGTGCATCGCAAAAGTCTGAACTATCCTGTCCTAACACCACCGAACGTAGCCTATCTCAACATAACGTCCAGCGACCACTGCTACTGGCCTCCCCGGAGTCAAGCAGAATATGGTAGGGCACAGTAGATCGCGGGAATCCGCCGAATAACAGCGTATGGCACAAAAGGCTAAGCAATTCCATCCTAACCTAATCAAGCGTGACAAAAGCAAACGTACCTAAACCCAACGTAACGTGCCGAGACCACAGCTGTTGGCATACCCAGAGCAAAGCAGAACATACTGGAGCACAGTAGGGTGCAGAAATCCGCGGATAGCTGTGTATAGAGCAAAAGACAAAGTAGCTTATCCTGACGTAGTCAAACGTAACATACCCAAACGCAGCTTAACTCAACCCAATATGACGAGGCCACTTCTGCTGCCTTCCACAGTGACAAGCAGAATGCACTAGAGCACAGTACAGCTCAGGAATCCACCGCGTTGCAGCGAACAGCGCACAAGTCGAGGATAGGCTAACCGACCTGACCTAATCTAACCTAACCAAGCGTAACATATTTCAATGCAACGTGCCGCGATCCACTGCCCCTCACCTCCCCAGAGCCAAACAGAATGTAGTAGAACACAGTAGATCACAGACATACACCGAATAACAGTGCACGGCACGAAAGGGGGAGCTACATTAACCAAAGGTAGCCAAACCTAACCTAACCAATCGAAAGGTAACTCAACCTAACTTGCCGGGGACACTATTGCTCGGCGCCACACTGACGAGCAGAGTATAGTAGAGAAACGTAGAGAGCGCAGGTCCACCGAATAGCAGCGCAGAGCACAAAAGTCGAAAACATCGTAACCCACCACGCCTAACCTAACCTACAAAAAACCTAGCCTAGCTCAACATAATGTGCCGCCACCACTACCCTGGCCTCCCCGGAGGCAAGCATAATGGAGAATAGCGCAGTAGATCACAGAAATCCACCGCAATGCAGTAAATAGCGCACAAGTCGAAGATACTCTAACCTGATCTGACCTAATCTAACCTAACCAAGCGTAGCGTATTTCAACGCAACGTGCCGCGATCCACTGCTCCTGGCCTCCCCAGGGCCAAGCAGAATGGAGTAGAGCACAGTAGATCTCAGAAACGCACGGAAGAGCAGTGTACAGCACAAAAGTCATAATAGAGCGCAGAAAGCTACCGAATAAGAGTGTATAGCACGAAAGCCGTAGATAGCGTAACCCACCCTGGCCTAACTTAACCAAACCAAACGAAGCATAGCTCAAAATAACATGCCGCGACCACTGCACCTGGGATCCCCAGAGCCAGCAGAATGTAGCAGAGCACAGTAGATGACAGAAATCCACAAAATAACTGTGTATATTACGAAGGTCAAAGCAAACCTAACCAAACTTAACCTAATCTAGCATAACCAAACGTAACGTAACACAACCTGACGTGCCACGACATCTATTGCTTGCCTCCCCAGAGTCGAGCAGCGCATAGTAGGCAACGCAGAGCGCAGAAATCCACCGAATAGCAATTTACAGCACAAATGTCAAAGAAACCCTAACCGAGCCTCACTAACTTAACCTATATGAACGTAACCTTACTCAAACTGACGTGCAGAGTCCACTATTGCTGACGTCCCCAGAGCCTAGCAGAAAATACTAGAGGGCAGAAGTTCGCAGAAATAAATCGAATCGCTGTGTATAGCACAAATGACATGTATATCATTACCTGACACTAGCTAACGTAACCTAACCAAGCGTAACCTACCGAAACATAACGTGCCGCGATCACTATTGGTGGCGTCCCCAGGGCCAAGCAGTATACAGTAGAGCACAGTCGAGCGCAATAATCCACCGAACAGCAGTTTATAGCACGAAAGTCGAAGCTATCCATACCGAACATAACCTGATCTAAACCAACCAAATGTAACCTAACTCAACCTAACGTGCCGAGAGTGCTATTGCTGGCCTCCCCGGACCTAGGCAGAAAGGATTAGAATGCAGTAGAGCGTAGAAATCCGCGGACAGCTGATTGTAGCACAAAAGTCGAAGATATCCTGACCTAACCGTGCCACCCTAACCAAACGAAGCATACTCTAACTCAATCTTACGTGCCGAGACTACTATTACTGGCCACCCCTGTGACAAGCAGAGCATATTAGAGCACACTAGAGCGCAGAAATCCACGGAATAGCACGCATGGCACAGA
>NW_016909459.1:0-821 GCF_001483705.2 Eufriesea mexicana
TTGCATAAATAAGGAGGATAGATTCTATTGGCGAGCTATGGCCATTGCAGTCCTGTAGAATATGCCTGTAAAATTCAATTTTACTGACATTTTGGACTAATATCGCAGTGAGCCACCTTTCTTGCATAATTATGGAGGAAAGATCCTGTTGGCGTGCTACAGGCATCGCAATGCAGTGGAATCTGGAAGGAAAATCCTATTTTATTGACATTTTCGACTAATATCGTGGTGAGCTAACTTTATTGCATACATAAGGAGGAAAGATTCTATTCGCGTGCTATTACCATTGCAACGCTATAGAATCTTCCTGGAAATTCAATTTTATTGACATTTTTGAGTAATATCGCTATGAGATAACTTTATTGCATAAATAAGGAGGGTAGATACTACTGGCGTGCTATAGCCGTCGCAATGCAATATAATTTGGCTGGAAAGATCAATTTGATTGACATTTTCGACTTATATCGTGGTGAGCCAGCTTCCTCTCATAAAAAAGGAGGAAAGATACTATTGGCGAGCTGCAGACATTGCAATGCTATAGAATACGGCTGAACAATTCAATTTTATTGACGTTTTCGACTAATATCGTGGTGAGCTTTCTTCCTGGCGTAAGTAAGGAGGAAAGATTCTTTTTGAGTGTTATAGCCGTTGCAATGATACTGTTTGTGGCTGGAAAACACAATTTCGTTGACGTTTTCGACCAATATCGTGGTGAGCTATCTTCCTTGCGGAAGTAGGAGGAAAAATGCATTTTGAGCGTTATAGCCATTGCAATGATATAGGTTGTGGCTGGAAAATGCAATTTTGTTGACATTTTCGAC
>NW_016909460.1:0-1383 GCF_001483705.2 Eufriesea mexicana
TCTAAGACTATCATCACATACCTATTTCTATTCCATGTCTCTGGTTCTATAAGCTTACATAAATCAGAATGTTTTGCCTCCAACTGGCTCTTCAACCTTGTTCTTGTCTCTCCAAATGGAATCTTTGATTGCTTTGCTTCACGAAAATATCCTGCATTCTCCAATTCCTGTCTTTAATACTCTTCTCGTTAATTTCATTTCCAATACTTTCTTGGACAACTCTTTCATGTTCCCTATACATAGATTCCCCAATTTTCTGTGCCTCTCTACCAGCTTCTTGTTCCTCTCTACTAGTATAAAGTCCATATTTACACACATTCAATAAGAATATTTCTTCTTCGTTTTTATGAACTATTACTTCATATATTTTGAACATTACTTTACTACCATCTCCAATTATCAAATTTACTGTCAATACATTCTGTCTCAAGTGTGGAACACACAAACAATATTCAAGTATCTGGCTCTATTCTAAATTTCGCTTTAGCTTCCATGGAAATATTTCTTTACACTGATCCAAATTCCACTACTATTTGTTCCTGTTTTTAAAATATTCTATTTTATCAACCATGGGTTGTTGTTCCGGAGTCGAAAATCTAATATTCTATTCCATCGTTCGCTGTCAAAAAGCACGTGTTCTTTTTTTTTATCCTGATCTCCTTTTCTTTCCTTTATGTTTTCAAAAAAACATTCCAAATGATATCTTCCAAATAATTGGACTTCTTACAAGTCCCGCATGGAGAGTACACTTCTTAAACCTTGTCTGCTCTTCCTAATCCTACAAATTTTACTGATTTTCATTTTAAATTGCCACACCTATAACATTCAATTTCTTTATTACCTTTGTCGTTTTTCCAACATACACATGCAAGATGTTTAGCAGAATTGTACTTGAAACATATCTTCTCCTGAGGTTTAAAGACTACAGATCTGGTTTTCCTCTTACTTCCTTGGCAGTCAGATCAGTTTTGAAATTATCTATTCCTTTTTCTTCTTTGTGCGTTAACTCCAAGGCATTTGCAAATACACGTTCTAGAACATATGTAAGATTTTAATAATAAGCATTGTTTTTTCTATCTTACTCCCTAATGCATATAATTTGAAAACTTATCTGTCTGACACGCAATGTGAGTTACAATATCACGTTTAAATTTATATTTATACATGAAAAATTCTCCTGTAACGGAATATTCTTGCTGTTCTTACCATTCTCATAGATATTGCTGAAATTTACCCATATTTTATCACTTGACTTAAGGTTGATACACAAATTCCACCCCTCTGGTTGAAATTATCAGATTTTGTACCTCCGCATTGTTTATTAACCAACTGTTAGTAGTTTTCTATATTTCTTGGTTCTTTCATTGTACGTTCATACAAACC
>NW_016909461.1:0-1800 GCF_001483705.2 Eufriesea mexicana
GTTAGGTGAAGTTGGGTTACGTTCACTTATTCTACGTTTGGCTGTGTTAGGCTAGGACAGCTTTCACCTTTGTGTTATACACTGCTGTTCGGCGGTCTTCTGCGCTCTCCTGTGATATACTGTGCTCTGCTTTGCTGTGGGGAGGCCAGAAATGGTGTTCGCGCCACGTTATGTCTTGTTATATTACGTTTGGTTATGTCAGGTTAGGTTGGGTTAGGGAAGGATATCTATAGCTTTTCTACTCTACATTGCGATTCAACTGATTTCTGCGCTCTACTCTCCTCTAACATGCTCTGCTTGACTCTGTGGTGGCCAGCAATGGTGGTCGCGGCGCATTAGGTTGTGTTATGTTACGTGTGGTTATTTCACGTTTGGCTACTTTAGGTCGGGATATACAAGACTTTTACGCTATACACTGCTATTCTGAGGGTTTCTGCGCCCTACATTGCTCTAGTATCCTCTGCTTGGCTCTGAGGGGGCCAGCAATTGTAGTCTCGGCACTTCGTGCTGAGCTAAGCTTCGCTTGGATAGGTTAGGTTTGTTTACGTTTGGTTAGGATGACTTTGGCTTTTGTGTTACACGCTGCTATTCAGTAGACTTCTGCGCTCCTCTGTGCTCTAACATGTTCTGCTTTACTCTGGGGAGGACAGCGATAGAGGTCCCTCATCACTAGGATTATCTATTCAACGTTTTGTTGTGATCGATTATGTCAGGTTAGGTTTGGGTATCTTTGACCTTTGTGCTATACACTGTTATTTCTTGGCTTTCTGACATCTACTCTGCTCGAGTATAGTCTGCTAGACCATGCTTATGCCAGTAATTGTGGTCGCGGTACGTGAGTCTGTGTTATGCTACGTTTGGTGTTATTACTTTAGGATAGGTTAGTACAGTGTATCTTCGACTTTTGTGCTTTACACAGCAATGTGGCGGATTTCTGCACTGTACTGTGCTCTAGTATATTCTGTTCGACTGTGGAAGTCAGCAATAGTGGTCTACGCACGTTCAGTTGCGTTAGGATGCGTTTGGTCGCGCTATGTTTGTCTTAGTTAGGCAAGGGTAGCTATGTCTTTTGTGCTACACGCTGCTATTCGGTGGATTTCCGCGCTGTACTGCGCTAGTATGCGCCGCTCGGCCCTGACGAGGCCAGCAATAGTGGTCTCGGCAGGATAGGTTGACTTATGCTCTGCTTGGTTATGTTACATTTGCTTGGGTTAGGTTTGAAAAGCTTTGACTTTCGTGGTATACACTGTGATTCTGTGGATTCCTGCTACCTGCTCCCCTCCGCTATGCTCTGCTTGTTTCCGGGCAGGCCAGAAATAGTGGTTGTGTCACGTTAGGTTGTGTTAAGTTACGTTCGGTTGCGTTACGATTGGCTAGGATAGGCGGGGCTTGGTTTGACTTTTACGATGTACACTGCTTTTCGTCATATTTCTGCACTCTACTGTGCCCTAATACGTTTTGCTTGTCACTATGGATGCCAAAAATAGTGGTCTCGTCTCGATAAGTCTTTTTGCTCTACGTTTGGTCATGTTAGGGTAGGTTAGCGTAGGGGAGAATAGTTTTGACTTTTGAGCTCTACACTGCTTTTCGTTGGATTTCTATGCTCTACTGTGCTCTAGTATGCTCCGCATGGCTCTGAGGAGGCCAGAGATTGTGGTCTCGTCACGTTAGGTTGAGTTTGGCTACGTTTGTTTGTGTTACGTATGGCCAGGTTAGGAGAGGATATCTTTGACTTTTACGCTATATACTGCTATTCGGTGGACTTCTGCGCTATTCTGTACTCTAGTGTGCTCTGATCGT
>NW_016909461.1:2603-15352 GCF_001483705.2 Eufriesea mexicana
AGAGCACAGCAGAGCGTCGAAATCCACCGAATAGCAGCGTATAGCACAAAAGTCGAAGAAAACCTTTCCGAACATATCCAAACGTAACGCAGCCAAGCGCAACATAACTGATGCTTACGCGACTAGGCATCCATTGCTGCCCTCCCCAGAGCCGAGCAGAACATATTAGAGGAGAGCAGAGCGCAGAAACCAATACAATATCAGCGTACAAAGAATAGTCAAAGCAAGCCAAACCAAACCCAAGACACCTTAACATAAACGAACTTAGCATACCCCGAAATAACGTGCCGCGGACACTATTGCCGGACTCACCATGGCCGCGGGGAATATAGTAGAGCGCTGAGGAGCGCAGAAATCGGCCGAATAACGGTGTATAGCACGAAAGTCAAAGCTGTACTATCCGAAGTTAACGCAACCTTAACTAACCAAACATTACATAACACAACCTAACGTGACGTGACCACAATTGCTGGCATCCCCAGTGCCAAGCAGAACATACTAGAGCACAGTAGTGCCTAGAAAGCCTCCGAAGAGGAGCGAATAGCACAAACGTCAAATAAACCCGAAGCTTACTTGATCTAGCCTAACATAAACAAACCTAGAATAACTAAACCTGACGTTACGAGACCGCTATTGCTGGCCGCCCCAGCGCCGAGCAGAACACACCAGGGCACAGTAGAGATCAGATATACACCGCATGGCGGTGTATACTATGGAAGGCCAATCTATGCAATCCATACTCACACCAATGTAGCCTAATAAAACGTAGCCTAGTTCAACGTAACGTGACGAGACCATTATTACCGGCCGTCTCAGAGCCAATCAGAGCAAATTAGAGCACAGTAGAGCGCAGAAATCCACCGGACAGCAATGTATAGCGCAAAAGCAAAGCTACACTGACCTATCGTAGCCTAACCTAACATAGCCAAACGTAATTTATCTTAACCTAACGTGCCGAGACCACAATTGAACGTCTCCTCCAGGCCAAACGGAATATACTACAGCACAGTAGACCGCAAAAATCCGCTGCACTAATATGTGTAGCGCAAAAGTCGGAGGTAGCCTGACGAAACCTGACCTAACGTATCGCAACCAAAGCTATCGTGCTTCCGCCACTATTGCTGGCGTCCCCAGAGTCAAGCAGAATAAGATAGAGCACGGTGGACTGCAGAAGTCTATAGAATGCAGTGTTGAGCAAAGTAGTCTATGGTATTTTATCCTTACCCAACCTAACCTTACATAATGAAACGCAATGTGACTGAACCTAACCTGTCGCGGCCAGTATTACTGGCCTCAACAGAGCCAAGCAGATCATAGCAGAGGACAGTAGAGCGCTGAAATCCATAGAAACGCAGTGTATATAAGAAAAGTTGAAGCTATCCAAACCTAGCCAAAGCTAACGTAACCCAGCCAAACGTTGCACATATGAACCTAACGTGGCGAGACAAATATTACTGGCCTCCCCAGAGCCCAGAAGAACATATTAGAGCACAGTAGATAGTAG
Source organism: Eufriesea mexicana (assembly GCF_001483705.2). Lineage (NCBI taxonomy): Eukaryota > Metazoa > Arthropoda > Insecta > Hymenoptera > Apidae > Eufriesea > Eufriesea mexicana. Next base: position 4,108 of record NW_016909461.1, read on the forward strand.
AAATCCATAGAAAGGAAGCGTAGGGCGCAAAAGTCGAAGCAATCCTGTACTAACGTAGCCAAGCGTAGCATACCCAAACGTAACCTAAGAGAACCTGCCGTCCCACGGTCACTATTGCTGGCCATACGAGAGCCAAGCCGAGTGTGATAGAGAACTGTAGAGCGCAGAGGTCCTTAAGATAGATTTGTGTAGCACAAATGTCAAAGCTGTCCTAACCTAACCCGACGTAGCCTAGCATAACCAAACGTAACATGTCTCAACCTAACGTGACGCGAACACTATTGCTATCATCCCAAACGCACGTAAGAGCATACTAGGGCATAGTAGACCGCAGAAATCAACCGAATAGCAGTGCATACCGCAAAAGCCAAAGCTATCCTTTACCAACGTAACCAAACGTACCATAAGCAAACGTTACCTGACTCAAACTACCGTGCCAAAGCTACTATTTCCGGCCTCCGCAGTGCCGAGCAGAATATACTAGGGCACGGTAGAGCTCAGAAATCATCAGCATTGCTCTCCAAATCGCAAAAGTCAAGGACATCCTGCATTGATTTTTGTGGTTTACACAGATATCTGGTGGATTTCTGCGTTCTAAGTTGCTTCACCGTACTCTGATCGTCTATGGGGAGGTCAGTAATAGTTATCTCGGCACGTCAAGTTCAGATAGGCTACATTTGCTTAGGTTACGTTTGTCAGGGTTAGGTTTGGATAGCTTTGACTTACGTGGTGTACACTGGTGTTCGGTGGCTTTCTGCGCTCCACTGTATTCTAGTATGTTCCGGATGGCTTTGCGGAGGCCAGTAATAGTAAGAATGTGTTAGGCTACGTTTGGTTAGGTTACGTTAGCTTGGGTTATTCTGGATATATTTGCCTTTCGTGGTATAAACTGTTTCACGGTGGATTTCTGCACTCCACTCTGCTCTAATGAGTTCTGCTTGGCTCTGGGTAGGACAAAAGTAGGGGTTTCGGTACGTTTGCTTCAGGTACATGACGGTTGGGTATGTTTCGTTTGGCTAGGTTAGGATAGGTTAGCGCTGACTCCCATGCTACACACCGCTATACGGTGGACTTATGCGCTCTGCTGTGCACTGGTATATTCTGCTTGACCCTCGGAAGGTCAGCAACAGCGGTCGTGGTGCGACATGTTGAGGTAAGTTACGTTCGCTTATGTTATGTTCGGATAGGTTTGGTTAGTGTAGCTTCGACATTTGTACTATACAGTGCTATTCGGTGGAGTTCTGCGCTCTACTGTGCTCTAGCGAATTCTGCTGGGCTATAGGGATGCCAGAAGTATTGCTCTCGACACGTAAGTCTGAGCTACGTTGCGCTTGCTTACGTTACGTTTTGATAGGTTAGGACAGGACAACTTTGACTCTTGTGCTAAACACTGCTATTCAGAGGATTTCTGCGCTCCTCATTCCTATACTGCACTCTGCTCGTCCCAGGCGATGCAAGAAATAGAGGTCGTGGCACGATAGGTTGAGTTAGGCTACTTTTGGTTAGGCTATGTTAGTACGGGTTAGGTCTGGATTGCTCCGACTTTCGTGGTATAAACTGTTTTTCGTCGGATTTCTGCGCTCTACTGTGTTCTAATATGCTTTGCTTAGTTCTGGGGAGGCTAGCAATAGTGGTCCAGGCTCGTTAGTTTGAGATATATAACGTTTGGTTTTGCTACGGTCGGTAAGTTTCGAATAGGATATCTTTGACTTTTGTGTTATGCAGCCCTATTTGGTGGCCGTCTGCGCTCTACTGTATTCTAGTATATTCTGCTTGGACATGGGGAGGCCGGCGATAGTGTTCTCGGCACGTTAGGTTTAGCTATTCTACGTTTGGTTAGACAAGGTTGGGTATGGTTTGGAAAGGCTTCCCTTTACTTTCGTGCTATACGCTGTTGTACGGACGATTTCTGCCCTGTACAGTGATCTAATATTCTCTGCCTTGCTATGGAGAGGCCAAAAATAGTGTCCGCGTCACCACAGCCTGAATAAGGTTGTGCATGCGTACGTTACGTTTGGTTAGGTTAGGAGAGGGTTGCTTTGACTTTTGTGCTATACACTACTGTTCAGTGATACCTGCGCTTTACATTGCTGTACTATACCCCGCCCTACTTTCGGGAGGTCATCAACTGTTTTCGTTGCGCTCTAGGTTGCGTTAGGTTTCGCTTGGCTTGGTTAGGTTATGTTACGTTTGGTTTATGTGGCCATAACCTTTGTGCTATACACTGCTGTACGGTGGATCCCTGCTACCTACCGGACTCTAGTATATTCTGCTTGGCTCTGTGGACGCAAGCCACAGTGGTAGCGTCAGGTTAGGTTAAGTTATGTAACGCTTGACTGTGTTACGAATGGTTAGGTAAGGAGAGGACAGCTTTGACTTTTGAGCTATTCACTGCTATACGGCAGATCACTGCTCTGTACTATGCTCTAATATGTTCTGCTTGGCTCTGGGAAGGCCAGTAACTGTTGTCCCGGCACGTTAGGTAGATTTACGATACGTCCAGTTACGTTACGTATGGTTAGGTTAGGATAGGACAGCTTTGACTTTTACGTTTCGAAGCGATAAACGGTGGATTTCTGCGATCTACATTGCTCTAACGTCCTCTGGTTGCCTCTGAGCTGGCCAGCAATATTATCCTCGGCACGCTATGTTTATCTATGCTACGTTCGGTTAGGTTAAGCTTAGAATATGTTAGGTTGGGATATTTTTGACTTTTGCTCTATGCACTGCTGTACGGTGGATTTCTGTGCTCTACTGTGATCTGATATGCCAAGCTTGGATCTGCGGTGGTCTGCCATGGTCTTCTCGACATGCTAGGTTGAGTTATGTTACGCTTGACTTGGCTAGGTTAGGTGAGGCTTGATTAGGATAGCTTTGACTTCTGTGCTATACACTGCCGTTCGGTCGCTATCTGCCATCTGCATTGCTCTGCTAGCATCTGCTTTCCTCTATGGAGGCCAGCTATAGTGGCCGTGACACGTTAGTTTCTGTTGTGTCATGTACGGTTAGGTCACGTTATGCTATGTTTGGTCATGGCATCTTCGACTTTCGTGCTGTACACTGTTATTAGGTGGATTCCTGTCCTCAACTGTGCTCTACTCTAATCTGCTTTACTCTGGGTAGGCCAGCCATAGAGGTCGTTGCATGTTATGTTGAGCTTTGCTATGTCACTATTACATGTTGGCTTTGATTATGTTTTGGTATCCATGACTATTCTGGTGTACGCTGCGATTCTATGGACTTTTGCGCTCTAGTCTCCTCTAATACCTTCTGATTGGCCCTTCAGCGGCCAGCAATAGTGGTGACGGAAGGATAGGCAGAGTACGGTTGCGTCTGGTAACCTTACGGTTGGTAAGGTTTGGAGAGGATAGCTTGGGCCTTTGCCCTATGCACAGCTGTTCCTTTGATTTCTCCGCTCTACACTGCTCTACTATACTCTGCTGCACCCTGGGGTGGCCAGTAACAGTGGTCACGGCACGCTATGTTAAGACAGGATACGTTCGGTTGTGTTACGTTTGGTCAGGGTAGGAGACGTAAGCCTTGACTATTGTGCTGTACACTGCCTTTCGATGGATTCCTACGCTCTACTATGCCCTAGTATGCTATGCTTGTCTCTGGGGAGGCCAACAATAGTGGTCTCAGCACGTTAGGTTCAGATATGTTACGTCTGGTTATGTAAGGTTTGCTTACGTTAGGACGGGGTGGCTTTGACTTTTATGCCATACACTGCCATTGAATGGACTTCTGCGGTCCATTCTCCGCTGATACGTTCTGCTTGGCGATGGGGAGGCCAGATATGGTGGCCTGGGCACGTCGGGCTGGATTAGCTAGCATTTGACAATGTTACGTTCCGTTACGTTCGGATAGGATAACTTAGACTTCTGTGCTCTACACCGCTATTCGGCGTATTTCTACGCTCTACATTGCTCTAATATGTTCGACTCTGTGGAGGAAACTAAAAATTGTCTCGGTGACTCAGGTTCAGAAAGGCTACGTTTGGTCAGGGAACGTCTGTTTGTGTTAGGTCTGGATAGCTTCGACTTTCGTGGTGTAAACAGATTTTCCTTGGATTTCTGCGCTCTACTGCGCTCTAGCCTGTTGTGCCTGGCTCAGTGGAGGCCAGAAATAGTCGTATCGGCACGTAATATTCAGATAGAAGACGATAGGTTACGTTAAGTTTGGTAATGTTTGGTTATTGTAGCTTTGACTTTTGAGCTGTACACTGCTATTCGGTCGGTGCCTGTTAACTTCATTGCTCCACTAGCATCTGGTTGTCCCTTGGGAGGCCAGCAATAGCGGTCGTGGCAAGTTTGGTTGTGTTACGTTGCGTGTGGATATTCTAGGTTTGGTTCAGCTTGGTCAGGATGGCTTCGCCTTTGGTGCTGTACGCTGCTATTCAGAGGATTTCTGCGCTCTGCTGTGCTCTAGCATATTCTGCTTGTCTATGGGGATGCCAGCAGTATTGGTCTCGGCACGTTAGTCTGAGGTAGGTTGCGTTTGGTTATGTTACGCTTGGTTAGGATAGGACAGGGCAGCTTAGCTTTTGTGCTACACAGTGCAATTGGGTGGATTTCTGCGCACTATATTGCTCTACTGCTTCTTGGGCGGGCACCAGTGGTGGTCATTGGACATTGTGTTGAGTCATGTTAAGTTCGTTTAGGACAGGTTACGCTGCGTTAGGTTAGGATAGCTTTTATCCCAGTTCTACATGCTGCTGTCATATGGACTTGTGCGTTCTTCTGTGCCCTATTGCACTCCGCGTGTCTATAATGACGCCAGGAATATTGCTTTCGACACGTTAGGTTGGGTTTCGTTTCTTTTGATTAGTTAAAGTTTGGCTAGGATTGGAAAGGTTACCTTTGACTTTTGTGCTATGCACTGCTATTCTGTGGATTTCTGCGCTCTACTGTGATCTAATATGCCCTGCTTGTCGCTGGGGATGCCAGCCTTAGTGGCCCCGGCATGTTAGGTAGTGCTAGGCTTTGTTCGAGTGCATAAGGCTTTGTCGGATTAGGTTAGGTTATCTTTGACCTTTGTGCCTTGCACTCCATTGCGGCGGGTGTCTGCGCTCTGATGTGTTCTTGTACATTCTGCTTGACACCTTGGAAGCCAGCAATAGTGGTGCAGGCACATTAGGTTGAGTCAGGTCACGTTTAGTTATGTTAGTGTTGCTTGGGTGAGGTTTGGTTGTCTTTAACTTTCGTAATATACACTGCCGTCCTATGGACTTCTGCGTTTTACTCTCCTCTAATATACCCAGCTTGGCGATGGGGAGGCCAGCAAGAGTGGTCTCTGCCCGTTAGGTTGAGTTAAGCTACGTTCGGTTACGTTACGTTAGTTTGGGTTTGGTTTGAATAGATTTGACTTTCGTGGTATAGGCTGCCATTTTTTAGATTTCTAAGCTCTGCTATAGAGTAGTATGCTCTGCTTGGCTATGAGGAAGCTGGTTGTAGTGGTCTCGGCACGACAGGTTGTGTAATGCTGCGATTGGTCTGGTTAGGATAATATAGCTCTGTCTTTGTGCTATACACTGCCATTCGGCGAATTTCTGGTCTCTACAGTGCTCTAGTAAGCTCTCCTTTGCCCTGGGGAGGCCAGTAATAGTGGTCTCCGCACGTTAGGTTAAATTAGGCTACGTTTGAATGAGTTAGGTTATGTCCGGTTAGGATCGGATATCTTCGACTTTTGTGCGTTCAACATCATTGCAGCGTATTTCTGCGCACGACTGTGCCCTGATATTTTCTGCTAGGCTCTGCGGAGGCAAGCAAGTGTGGTCCGTGCGCGTTAAGTTGTGTTAAGCTACGTTCGCCAATGTTACGTTAGGCTGTGTCAGGATAGTGCGGCTTCGACTATTGTGCCATGCGCTGCTATCATACGGACTTCTGCGCTCCAATGTCCTCTAACATCTTCAGCCTGGCTCTCAGCAGGGCACCAATACAGGTCTCGGCACGTTAGGAAGTGTTATGGTACGTTAGGTTACATTACGCTTGGATAGGTTGGGTTAGGATGGCTTTGACTTTTATGCTATACACTGCTATTCGGTCGATGTCTGTGCACTGCATTGCTCTGCTAGTACATGCTGGAATCTGGGGAGGCCAGCAGTAGCGGACGTGGCACGTTTGCTTGTAATATGTTACGTTTGGGTAGGTTAGCTTATGTGATGTTTGGTTAGCATTGCTTTGACCTTTGAGCTGTACATGGCTATTCGGTCGACATCTGGGCACTGCATTGCTCTATTATCATCCGCTAGAATCTGGGGAGGCCATCAATGGCAGTCGTGGCACGTTCCTCTGGGATACGTAACGGTTGGGAATGTTAGGGTAAGGTAAGTTTGGTTAGGATGGCTTTGACTTTTGAAATATACAATCCTATTTGGTGGGCTTCTGCGCTATACTGTCCTCCAATATGCACCGCACGGATCTGGGGATGCCAATAACTATAGGCTCGGCAAGTTAGGTTGGGATAGGATGCGATTGATTGTATTAAGTTTGGATTGGTTAGGACGAGATAGCTTTGACTTTTGTGCTATGCACTGCTACCTGGTAGATTTCTGCGCTGTAGATTGTTCTACTATACTCTGTTCGTCTATGGGAAGGCCAGCTATAGTGTCTGTGGCACGAAAGGTTGGGTTATGTTACGTTTGGCCAGGTTAGGTTTGGTTAGGTTAGGGGAAGATAGCCTTGACTATTGTGCCATACACTGCTATTCCTTGTATTTCTGCGCCCTCTTGTGCTGTAGTATGATCTGCCTGTCGCTGGGGAAGCCAGCAATCGTGGCCTCGGCGGGTTAGGTACAGTCAAGTTACGACTGGGCACGCTTCGATAGGTTAGGTCAGGAGAGTATGGCTTTGAGTTTTGTGTGTTACACTGATATTCGCAGCACACCTTCGCTCCACTGTGGTCTGATATGCTCATCTTCGCTCCGAGAACGACCGCAATAGCGGTCTCGGCAACTTAAGCCGTGTTAGGCAACGTTTGGGTGGTTTAAGTTAGGATAGGTTTGGTAATGTTACCCTTACTTTTGTGCTTTACACTGCAACGCAGCTGACTTTGGCGATCTACTGAGCTCTTGTATATTCTGCTTGGCTCTGTGGAGGCCAGGAATTATGCGCTCTGCACGTTAGGTTGGGATAGGTTACGTTTGATTATATTACCATTGGATCGGTTAGGACAGTGTAGCATTGACTTTTGTGTTATACACTGCTACTCGCTGGATTTCTGCGCTCCACATTGCTCTACTATACTCTGCTCGACCCTGTTGTTGTCAGAAATAGTGGATGCTGCAAGTTAGGCTGACTTAGGTTACGTTTGGTTATGTTACGATTTCTTATGTAAGGAGAGGATATCTTTGACTTTTGCACTATACCCTGCTATTCGGTGGACTTCGTCACTCTGCAGTGCTCTAATATATTCAGCTTGGTGCCGGGAAGGCTAGCGATAGTGGTATAGTCGCGTTACCTTCAATTATGCGACGTTAGGCTTGGTTAGGCTAGGCCAATTTGGGTTTGGATATCTATGGCTTTTGTGCTATACGCTGCATCTCGTCAGATTTCAACGCTCTACGGAGCTCTGGTATATACTGATTGGCTGTGGGGAGGTGGGCAATAGCGGTGTTTGCACGTTAGATTTAGTTAGGGTACGTTTAGTTAGGCTACGTTTATTTGGGTTAGGTTTGGGTAGCTATAGCTTTTCCGGCTTAGGCCGTTTTACGGTGGATTCCTGCGATCTAATGTGATAAAATGTGCCGTGGTTGGCACTGTGGGCGGCAGTAATGGTGGTCCTGACACGTTACCCTTGGGCAGGTCACATTTGACTATTTTATGTTAGTTTCGGTCACGTAACGGTACCATAGACGTTTCTGCCATACACTTCCATTCCATGGGCTGCTGTGCTCCACCCTCCTCTAATATGTTCCGCTCCGCGATGGAGAACCCAGCAATTGTGGTGTAGGCACGTTAGGTTCGATTAGTTTACGCTTGCTTGTGTTACATTTTGTTAGGCAAGTATAGGGTAACCTTGACTTTTGAGCTCTACACTGCTCTACGTTGGATTTCTGCGTCCCACAGTGCTCTAATTCACATTGACTGACGCTGGGGAGGCCAGCAATAGTGTCCTCGTCAGGATAGGTTGAGATCAGTTGCGTTCGGTTAAGTTATGTTTGCCTGGGTCAGGTTTGGATAGCTCTGCCTTTCCTGGAATAGACAGTTATACGGAGATTTCTGTGCTCCACTGTGCTCTAATATTCCCTGCCTGCCCCTGTGCAGGACAGAAATAGTGGTCTGGGCATATTAGGTTGAGTAGCGCTAAGTCTGTTCAAGTTACGTTGGTTTGGGTTACGTTAGGAGAACTTTGAATTTCGTGGCATACGCTGTTTTTCGGTGGATTTCCGCGCTCTCCTGGGCTCTACTACACTCTACTCGACTCTCGGCAGGACAGTAACTGTCGTCTCGGCACGTTAGGATCAGATAAGCTACGTTTGTTTATGCTACGTTTGGTTAGTGTAGGAGAGCATCTCTTTGACTATTGCGATATGATCCGCTATTCGGTGGATTTCTGCGCTCTACAGTGCTCTAATTCGCTCTGCCTGGCTCTGAAGATCCCAGCAACGGTGGCCTGGGCACGATAGGTTGAGATTGCTTGCTTTCGGTTAGGTTATGTTTGTTTGGGTAAGGTTTGGATAGCTTCGACTTTTCTGCTATATACTGCAATTCTATGTACTTCTGCGATCTACTCACCGCTGATATGCTATGTTTGACGCTGTAGAGGCCTGCAATACTGGTCGCAGCACGTTAGGTTGAGTTATATTACGTATGGTTTGGTTAGGTCAGGATAGACCCGGCTGCCGCTGCACGCCCATCCATCCAGGACCGGAAGCAGAGCCCCGATCGTCCGGTGCCGCCGGCTGCTCGTCTTCATCAGTCGAGCTTGTCAGGCGGTCATCTCGTACTGTCGGACTATTCGCCCTAACTAAACGGCTCCTTCTTCAGGAGCAGTGTCGCCGCCCCGGTGGAGGTCTCCGTAGATACGGGCCTCCCCCATCCAAACAGAGCCTGACCTAACCTAACCTAACCTAACGCAGCCTAACTCGGCGTAACTTCCGGCGACAACTATTGCTGGCCAGCACAGGGCCAAGCAGAACATAGTAGAGCAGGGCAGAGCGCAGAAATGCTCCGAAGAGCAGTGTATGGCACGATTTTCAGGGCTACCATATCCGCAATAATCATAGTCTCACCTTTTCAAACGTAAAGTAACCCTACTTAATGTGAGGAGACCTACATTTCTGGCCTCCCCTGGACCAAGCAGAAAATATTAGAGCGCAGTAGAGCGCAGAAATCCACTGCATAGCAGCGTAAAGCGAAAGAGTCGAAGCTACCCTATCCTAAACTGGCCAAACGTTACATACACGAACGTAACCAAACTCAACCTAACGTGCCGAGGACACTATTGCTGGGCACCCCAGATCCAAGTAGACCACAATAAAGCACAGTAGAGCACAGAAATCCACTTAATGGCAGTGTATAGCCCAAAAGACAAAACTGTCCTATACTGGCCTTTCCAATCATAACATAACCGAACGTAACGTAACTGTACCTAACTTGCCGCGAACACTATTGCTGGCCAGCTCAGAGCGGAGCAGAACATAGTAGGGTAGAGTGGAGCAGAGAAGTACATAGAATCGCAGAGTATAGCAAAAAAGGAGAAGATATCCAAGCCAAACACAAACTAAAATAACATAACCAAACGGAACCTAACACAGTCTAACGTGCCGCGAACACTGTTTCTGGCCTCGCCAGAGCAAGGAAGGGCATATCAGAGCACAGTAGAGCGCATAAGCCAACCGAATATAAGTTTACACACGAAAGTTGCGGCAATGGTACCCTAACCCAAACGAACGAGACAACCATACACAACTTAAATAATCCTAACGTGACGGGACCGCTATTGCTGCACTACCAGGAGCCAAGCACAATATAGCAGAGCACACTGGAACGCAGAAATCAGCCGCACAGCAGTGTTCATCACCAAAGTCAGAGCTAACCTCCCCAAACCGAACCAACCGTAATAAAAGCAAACGTAACATAACACAACCTATCGTGCCGCGAACAATATTGCTAGCCTTCGCAGAGCCAAGCAGAACATAATAGTGGAGAGTAGAGCGCAGAAGTACAAAGAATGGTTGTCTATACCAGGAAAGTCAAAGCCATCCAAACCTAACCCAAACTAACATAACGTACAAAACACAACACATCTCAGCCCAACGTGCCTCGGCCACCATTTTTGGCCCCTCCAGAGCAAAGCAGGGCATACTAGAGCGCTGTAGGTCGCAGATATCCAATGAATATCTGTGTATAGCACCAAAGTCAAAGGTACCTAATCCTAACCCAAACAAACGTAACCAAACCAAACTTAACATATCTCAGCCTAACGTGCCGGGACCATCATTGCTGTCCTCCGCAGAGCGAAGCAGAGGATAGTAGAGGAGTGCAGAGAGCAGAGACCAGCCGAATAGCTGTGTAAAGCTCAGAAGTCAAAGCTATCCTATCCTAACCAGACACAACTTAACATAACCAAAAGTAACATAACTCCACATAACGTGCCGATACAATTATTGCTGGCCACACCGGGGCCAAGCACTATATACTACAGCACAGTTGACGGCACAAATCCACCGGATATCTGTGTATAGCACAAACGACAAGGCCGTCGTTGCCAAATATATCCTACCCTATCCCAACCAAACATCACACATCTGAACCAATCGTCCCTCGACCACAACAGCTGGAGCCGTCAGAGTCAAGCAGAGAGTGGTAGAGCAACGTAGATCGCAGGGACCCACCGAACTGCAGTGTGTGGCACAAAAGTCAAAGATATCCTGACCCAACTTAGCCTAACCTAACCTGTCTGAACGCAGCATAAATCTACACAAAGTACCGAGACCACTGATTCTGGCACTCCATAGCCAAGCGCAACACAGTTGATCACAGTAGAGAGCAGAAATGCACCGAGAAACAGCATATAGCACGAAAGGCAAAGCAATCGTAAAGGAACAAATCCTATCCTGACCTCACCAAACGTAACCTAGCTCAGCCAAAAGTGTCACGACCACCATTACTGTCCTCCGCAGAGCGAAGCAGAGGATAGTAGAGGAATGCAGAGAGCAGATACCGGCCGGATAGCTGTGCAAAGCTCAGAAGTCAAAGCTATCCTATCCTAACCTAACACAACGTAACATAACCAAAAGTAAC
>NW_016909462.1:0-599 GCF_001483705.2 Eufriesea mexicana
AAGTTCACTTTTATTGACATTTTTGACTAATATCGTGGAGAGCTAACTTTCTTGCATAAATAAAGATGAAGGATTCCATTGGCGTGCTATAGCCTTCGCAATGCAATAGGATCTGGCTGGAGAGATCAATATTGTTGAAATTTTCGACTAATATCGTGGTGTGCTACCTTTCTTGCATAAATAAGGAGGAAATATTCTATCGGCGTGCTATAGGCTTCGCAATGCTATAGAATCTGGCAGGAAAGTTCAATTTTATTGACAGAATCGACTAATATCGTGGTGAGCTATCTTTCTTTCCTAAATAAGCAGTGTAGATTCTATTCTAGTGCAATAGACATTGCAATGATATAGAATGTGGTTTGAAAATTTAATTTTATTGACATTTTCGACTAATATCCTGGTGAGCTAACTTTCTTGGGTAAATAAGTGGGAAAGATAAGAATTCCATTGGCGTGCTATAGCCTTCGCAATGCAATCGAATCTGTCTGGAGAGATCAATTTTGATGGCATTTTCTACTAATATCGTGGTGAGCTATCTTTCTTGCTTAAATAAGGAGGAAAGATCCCCTTGGCGTGCCGTAGCCATTGCAATGCCGTAG
>NW_016909463.1:0-6089 GCF_001483705.2 Eufriesea mexicana
TTGGCTCCGCGATGGACATCAGTAGCGGTCGTGGCACGTTATATTGAGATATGCTTCGTTTGACTAAGTTAGGTTATGCCAGGTTAGGCCATGGTATCCACGACTTTTATGCTATACACTGCTATTCGGTGGATTTATGAGCTCTACGTTTCTCTACCATACCCTGCTCGACTATGGGCAGGCGAGGAATAGTGGCCGCGTCACGCTACGTTATGGTAGGCTAAGTGTGGTTAGATAATGTTAACAAGGGTTAGACCTGGATAGATATGACTTTTGCGTTACACACTGCGATTCCATGGACATCTGCGCCCTACTGACCTCTAGCAAGTTCTGCTCGACTCTGCGGAGTTCAGCAATGGTGGTCTGGATACGTCAGGTTGAGTTATGTTACGTTTGCTTATGTTAAGATTGGTCACGTTAGGATAGGGTAGCTTTGATTCTTGTGATACAGACTGGTCCTCAGTGGGCTTCAGCGATACAGTGTGCCCCAGTATGGTCTGCTTCGCCCTGCGGTGGCCAGCAATAGTTGTCACGGCACGTAAGGATTAGTTATGTTACGTTTGGCTATGTTAGGATATGTTACGTTGACTCTCGTGCTATACACTGCTGTTCGGAGTATTTCTGCGCTCTACTGTGATCTACAGTATTATGCTTAGCCACGGCAATGCGACAAATACTGGTCTCGACGCGGTAGGTTGAGCAATGCTCCATTCGGTTAGTTTAGGTTAGGTTAAGTTCTGCAAGGGTAGCTTCGTCTCTCGCGTTATACACTGATGTTCGGTGGATTTCTGCGCTCGAATGCGCTCTACTACTCTCTGCTTGGTCGTGAGGAGGCCAGCAATTTTGGCCAACGCATGTAAAGCTGAGGTCGCAAGCGTTTGGTTAGGTTACGTTAGCTTGGGTTAGTTATGGATCGATCCGACTTTTGTGCTATACACTGCGATCTATGGACTTCTGGGCCCTACTGTCCTGTAGTAGGTTCAGCTCCACTCTGGGGATGCCAGAAATTGTGGTCCGGGTATGTTCATTTGAGTTATGTTAAGTTTGGTCATATTAGGATTGGATACGTTAGGATAGGATATCTTTGACTTTTGTGCTATACACTGCTATTCGGTGGACTTCGGCGCTTCAGTATGCTTTAGAATGTGCTGCTTGCCTCTGTGGTAGCCAGCAAATGTGGCCTAAGCTCGTTAGTTTGAGCTATGCTACGTTCGGGTGTGTTACGATTGGTGGGATTAGGATATGATAGTTCAGACTTTTGCGCTATACACCGCTACGCGCGGATTTCTGCGCCCCACAATGTTCTAATATTTTCTGCTTGGCTCTTGGGAGGCCAGCGGCAGTGGTATCGGCTAGTTAGGTTGAGTTAGGTTACGTTTGGTCTGGTTAGGTTAGGTCAGGTTACGTTAGGACATCTTCGACTTTTGTGTTATTCACAGCGATGCGGTGGGTTTCTTCGAACTATTGTGCTCCTGTACATTTTGCTTGCCTTCGTGGAGGCCAGGAATAGTTGTCTCGTCGTGTTAGGTTGTGTTTGGTTACGTTTTTGTTATGATTCGTTTGGCTAGTTTCGGATACGCTACTTTGTCTTTCGTGCTATACACCGCTATTCGGAGAGATTCTGTGATCAACCGTGCTCTGCTGCACTCTTCTTGACTCAGTGGGGGCCAGGATCACTTGTCGCGTCACGTTATGTTGAGCTAGGCTGCGCTCGTTTGGGTTAGCTTGGGACAGGTTAGGTTAGGCTATCTACAACTTTTGTGCTACACTCAGCTATCAGGTGGATTTTTGAGGTCCACATTGCTCCACTGTGCCCTAGTCTACTCTCGGGAGGTGAGCAATAGTGGCCGTGGCACGTTAGGTTGATATATGTTACGATAAGCTAGGTCAGGTTATTCCATACTTGGTAAGGATATCTTTGACTTTCGCGCTGCACACAGTTACACGATGGGTTTCTGTGATTTACTGTGGTCTACTACATTCTGTTTGACTCCGAGGGTGCCAGGAGCTGTGGTCTCTGCACGTAATGTTGAGATATGCTACGTACTGTTAGGTTAGGTTCGGCCAGGTTAGGTTACGCTATCTATGTCTTTTGTGCCCTACATTGCAATGCGGTGGATTTCTGCGCTATGCTGCGCTGTAGTATATTCTGTTTGGCGCGGGAGGGGCCAGCAATATTGGTCTCAGCAGGCTAGGTTGAGCTAGGCTACGATTGGTTGTGTTACGTTTAATGAGGTTAGGATAGGGTAGTTTAGACTTTTATGCTATACACTGTTATCCGCGGATATATGTGCTCCACTGTGTTCCAGTGTTTTCTGCCCAGCTCGGGCGAGGCCAACAATAGTGTTCTCGTCACAATAGGTTGTGCTTCGTCACGTTTGGTTTGATTAGGCTGTGTCAAGCTCGGTTCGGTTATCTTTGACCTTCGTGCTATACACATTTGTTCGTTGGATTTCTGTGATTTACTGTGTTCTACTACATTCTGCTTGGCTCAGGCTGCGCCAGGAGCAGTGGTCGCGGCGCGTTACGCTGAGCTGTGCTACGTTTTGTTAGGTTATGTCAAGTTCGGTTGCGATATCTACTGCTTTTGCGCTATTCACTGCAGCGAGTTGGATTTGTGCGCTCTACCGTGCTTTAGTACATTCTTCTTGTCTCTGTGGAGGCCTGCACTAGTGGCTTCGTCAAGTTAGGTTGAGACATGTTACGTTTGGAAATATTACGTTTGTCTAGGTTCGAATAGGCTACTTTGACTCTTGTGCTATGCACTGCTGCTCCGTGGAATTCCTCGCTCTTGTGAGCTCTAATATGCTGAACCTGGCTCTGGGGTGGCGAGCAGTAGAGACGTGAATCGTCAGGCTGAGCTAGGTTACGTTTGGTTGGATTGGGTTAGTTTAAGTTTCGTTATGATGGCTTCGACTTTCGTGATATACACTATTATCAGGTGGATTCCAGTGATCCTCTGTACTCTGCTACATTATGCTTGGCACTGAGGATACAAGGAGTAGTGGTCGCGGCACGTTATATTCAGCTACGCTTCGTTCCTTTAGGTTAGGTTGGGTCAGTTTAGGTTAGTATATCTTCGACTTTTGTGCTATACACTGCTATTCGGTGGATTCCTGATCTCTACATTGCTGTACTATACGCTGCTCTACCGTGGGAGAGCGTGCGATAGAGGCCGCGGCACGATAGGTTGACTTACGTTACGAACGATTTGGTTAGGTTAGGTCAGGTTTTGCTAGGATATCTCCGACTTTTGTGCTATTCTCTGCAATGCGGAGGTCTTCTGCCAACTACTGTACTCTAGTACACTCTCCTTACCCCTGTGGGGCTCAGCAATATCTGTCCCGTCATGTTAGGTTGAGGTAGGGTACGATTGGATGTACTACGTTTCGCCAAGTTAGGATAGGCTACTTTGGCGTTTGTGCTTTACACGGGTTGTCCTCGGGCTACTGTGATCTACTGTGCTCTACTCCTTTCTGCTTGCCTCTGGGGAGGCCAGGAGCAGTGGTTGCGGCATATTAGGTTTAGATATTCTACGTTCGGTTTGGTTAGGTTATGTCAGGTTATGCTAGGATACCTACGTCTTTCGCGCTATTCACTACAATGCGGCGGATTTCTGCGCAACGCTGTGCTCTAGTATTTTCTGCTTGACGCTGGGGATGCCAGGAGCAGCGGTTTCGGCACAGTGGTTTGTGGTACGTTACGTTCAGTTAGGTTACGTTTCGTTTACTTCCGTTGGTATATCTTTGACTTTCGTGCCATACACTGTTATTCGGTGGACTTCCTCGCTCTGCTGTGCTCCACTTTGCTCTCCTTACCCCTGGCTGGGTCAGCAAAGGTGGTCGCGGCACGTTATGTTGAGTTAGGCTGCTTTCGGTTATGTTGGGTTAGGTCTGCTTATGTAGGGATATCTTTGCCTTTCGTGTTGTACACTGCAGTGCGGTGGACTTCTGCGCTCTACTGAGCTCTAATATTTTCTGCTTGGCCATGGGGAGGCCAGCAATAGTGGTCGCGTCACGATGTGTTCAGTTAGCCAACGTTTGGTTATGTTTTGTTTTGTTTGGGTTGTGTACAGATACCTTTGACGTTTCTTCTGTACACTGCGATTCTATGGGTTTCTGTGCTATACTCTCCTCTAATGTGTTCTGGGAGGCTCTACGGAGGCCAGGAATACTGGCCTCGCCTCGTCAGGTTGTGTTATGTTACGTTCGATTATGTTACGTTTTGTTTGGTTATGATAGGGTAGCTTTAACTTCAATGCTATACACAGCGATCCTATGGATTTCTGTGCCCTATTCTCCTCTGATATGTTCTGCTCGACACTGTGGTGGGTAGCAATAGTTGTCGCGGCAGGTTAGGCTGAGTTATGTTACGTTCGGTTGTGTAAGGATTTTTTATGTCAGTGTAGGATAGCTTTGACTTATTGGCTATACACTGCTACTCGGGGTCTTTCTGCGCTCTACTGCGCTCTGGAATGTTCTGCTCTGCCCTGGAAAGGGTAGCAAATGTTTTCTCGGTACCTTAGATTGAGATATGTTGCGTTCGGCTATGTTGCGATTGGTTAGGTCAGGAAAGAGTACCTTTGACGTTCGTGCTGTACACTGATATTCGGCTGATTTGTGCGATCTGCTGTGCTCTAGTATGTTCTGCATGTATCTAGAGAGGCTAGCAAGTTTGTTCTCGGCACGTCATTTTGAGTTAGGCTTTGTTTGCTTTTGTAAGGCATAGATCAATAGAGGTTTGGATACCTTTGACTTTTGTGCTGTGAACTGCGATGCGGCGGATTTCTGCGATCTACTGCTCTCTAGTATATTCCGCTTGGCTCTGAGGAGGCCGGCATTAGTGGCCTCGGCACGTTAGGTGGAGCTAGGATACGTTCCGACGTGTTACGTTAGTTTGGGTTAGGTTCGAATAGCTTCGACTTTTCTGCGTTACACTGCGGATCCACGGATTTCTGTCCTATACTCTCCTCTAAAATGCTCTGCGAGGCTCTGCGCTGGCCAGCAGAACTGGTCTCGACCCGTCAGGTTGAGCTAGGTTACGTCTGGATATGTTACGATTTGTTATGTTAGAACGGGATAGATTTGACTTTTTTGCTGCACACTGCTGTTCTGTGCATTTCTGTTCTCTACTGTGCTCTGGTATGTTCTGCTTGGACCTGGGGAGGCCAGCAATTGTGGCCTCGGCAAATTATTTTGAGCTAGGCTACGTTTGGTTAGGTTAGGTTAGGTTAACTTCCGTAAGGGTAGCTCAGACTTTCGTACTGTACACTTTTTTCCGGTGGACTTCTGCGTTCTACTATGCTCTACTAATATCTGCTTCGCCCTAGGGATGTCAGCATCAGTGGTTTCGGCACGCTAGGTTGCATTATGGTGCACTTGGTTACGTTACGCTTGATTAGGTAATGATAGTGTAGCACCGAATTTTGTGCTATACACTGCGATTATATGGATTCCTGCGCTATACTCTGCTCTACTACATTCTGACCGGCCACCGGGAGGCCATCAATATTGTTCGCGGCACGTTATGTTGAACAAGGTCACATTTGGTTATGTTACGATTAGTATACTATGAGATAGCTTGACACGTTTGCTACGCGCTGCTATTTCATGCATTTCTGCACTCTACTGTGCCCTTGTATGTTCCGCTGCGCCTTGGGGAGGCCAGCAGTAGTGGTCTCGGCACGTTACTTTGAGTTAAGTTACATTCTGCTATGTCAAGATTCGTTATGTTTGAATAGGATATTTTTGACCTTGTGCTATACACTGTTTGTCGCTGAACATCTTCGCTCTACTGCGCTCTAGCGTGTTCTGCTTGGTTCTCTGGAAGCCAGCAGTAGCGTTCTTGGAACATTGGTTTTAGTACGTTACGTTTGGTTATGTGTAGGTTGGTTATGTTGGGATTGGGTAGCTTTGACTTTTGTGCTATATACCGATCTTCGGTGGATATCTGCGTTCTACTTAGCTTTAATGTGCCCTGCTTGGATCCGGGTGTCCAGCAATTGTAGTAGCGGCACGTTATGTTGAGTTAGTCTACGTTTGGTTAGGATAGGTTTGGTTAAGTTCGGTAAGGATAGCATTGACCTTCAT
>NW_016909464.1:0-3056 GCF_001483705.2 Eufriesea mexicana
TTATATATAGGGGGATTCTATTATATATATATAAAGAGGTTCTATTATATATATAAAGGGATCACTATTATATATATGGGGTTAAAAAAATCGATATCGTTAAATAAGTTTAAAAGATTAAGTAAATACACTATTAATACACTATTATAAATACAGCAGTACACTATTTTTCATAATTAAATCATAGTGCAAAGCGTTAAGGGGGACTATATTATATATATAGAGGGATTTCTATTATATATATAGGATCAAAAAAATGATTCTTTTTCTTCTTTTATCTTGAATATTTTCAAGAATACTATCCGTAAATATTAGACTGGAACTCTCACAAATAACGGAGCTATAACTGTTTCAACGAGGCGTTCGTCCATTCGCCCCTATGCTATCTCGCGAGACTCCTTGCGGGGCCCGGGCAGTACGCTCCAGCCCCTAACGCGCTAAACGCACACGCTTCTTTTCTGCCACGCGGTAGCGTGTCTCACGATTACGTATCTCCGTGCAAGTACGTGTGGCGTTAACGATGGAAGTTGCTCAAGTGCCTGCCTTTTATTAGGTGTAACGCCATCACCGGTCCCAGGAGTTAACACAATGGACGTCTGGATTCACAGTGGCCAGTTAACGCGATTAAATCGTGCGACGAATCGCTGAACAAGAAAACGTCCGGTGAAATGGAATAGAACTACATGTAATGTAATTTAACGATACTGGCTGTCACAGAGCAGATAGCCCGACGATCGGGTCTTATGTATTTTCTCTCTACGGAGTGGCGAGCTTTCATCGCTTGAATTACATTCCGCCATTAACTGTAGGCAGCATTGTGCTGCGTCGTGTCATTGCTATGGTTAATTTAATGGTGTCTAACGAAATGAAAGAGATATATATTTTTATCGAGGAAGTTAACAGAGGGAAGGATAGGCAGAGTGGTGAATTATACTGATATTCAGATTAGCATGGGTCCTTGAATTTTAGAGACGGATTCATTGCGACGTGTGTGAATTTATAAGTGAATTGAATATTCGGGATTAAGTGGATATTTTCGATAAATTCTGGTTTAGTTGGATTCGTGTATTCTAGATTAATCGTTTGGGTTGGGTCATGCTATGTAAATGTGACTTTGATATAATTCGATTTTAGTATTATTTCGGATAAATTTTATTAGTGTCTGATTTTATTTCGTTTTTTGATCTATTGTATGATGAATTATGTTATTTATACTGAATTTCGCCATTTGCTTTATCTGTTCGACTATTATTATATTTTCTACTGTATAATATTGGACTCGATAGTTGAAATGAGCGAATAAATAACTAAATAAATGAATATTTGAAAAATAATTGCAGTATTAATTAATTAAAATAATTATATTAATAATAATACTAATAATATTAAGGATGTTAATAATATTAATAATACTAATCCTAATTAATGGTATTGATTAATATCAATACTAATTAATGGTATTAATTAATACAAACACTAATTAATAGCATTAATTAATACTATTACTAATTAGTAGTATTAATTACTACTAACACTAATTAATGGTATTAAATAATACTGCTACTAAATAATGGTATTAATTAATACAAATACTAATTAATAGCATTAATTAATACTATTACTAATTAGTGGTATTAATTACTACTAACACTAATTAATGGTATTAAATAATACTGATATTACTAATTAGTAGTATTAATTACTACTAACACTAATTAATGGTATTAAATAATACTGCTACTAATTAATACTACTACTAATTAGTAGTATTAATTACTACTAACACTAATTAATGGTATTAATTAATATTTAGACAAAATGGAAGCTACAGTACATCAGTGCAAAGAGTACAGGGTAAAATAATATACTTTCAAGTTTCATATTTATTTGCATGGTGTCACGAAATTATTATAGCATTAGTACTATATTAGATAATATGGGGTGTCCCAAAATTTAGTGCGAATAGAACAAGGTATATATATAGAGCTTTTGTACAATAAGAATGAAATTGTTAGAATTAGAGTAATATAGATAAAAATACAGTGTCATTTAATTTCAACACAAAATGAATTTAAAAATAATTTTCGACTGTAACATAAGGTTCAATTCGCACGAAAAATAATGGTACCTTTTGAAATGAAATCCCGTTCGTTTCTTTGAAGTGACTCCATCTGTATTCGTCTAAGCTTCTATATGACGCCTCAACTCATGCGGAAACCATTTGTCCATTTTCTTTGCTTTTCCTATTTCAGCCATGTGACGAATAACGGTAAAATGGCTTACCTTCATTTCAGACGCTATTCCTCTTCCTGCTTGTCGCGAATTAGTTTCAGTCATATCTCTTAAAACATCGCGCCATCGACGACATTTTCCGGCCTTTCTCTTCGTACAGTTTCTAACCAAGTATCACTAGCCCTGAATTTCTCTGGCTAATTACGCTAATTAGATAAATTTCTGTCGGTACTAAATTCATATTTTCGGAAAATTTTATGACACTTTCCCTTGGTTCGAGTTTATATAACAATGTTATATGAATATTTTGATCTTCTAATTATTTATGACAAGTGATGGTGAGATAGTGATTAAATCAAAATCCTAGAACATTTTATTGTATATGAATTATTATAAAAAATATTTTTCTAATTTTCACTGAATTATATAATAATGTTAAATGAATATTTTGATCCTCCAATTGTTTATGATATGTTATGAGAAGATTGTAATTAAATAAAAATTCTAGATTAGTTATATTGTATAAAATCTACTATTAAAAATATTTTTCTAATTTTTATCCAATTATATAACAATGTCAAATGAATACTTTGATTCTCCAATTATTTATGAACATTTTATTGTATATGAATTATTATAAAAAATATTTTTCTAATTTTCACTGAATTATATACTAATGTTAAATGAATATTTTGATCCTCCAATTGTTTATGATAAGTTATGAGAAGATTGTAATTAAATAAAAATTCTAGATTAGTTATATTGTATAAAATCTACTATTAAAAATATTTTTCTAATTTTTATCCAATTATATAACAATGTCA
>NW_016909464.1:4863-13147 GCF_001483705.2 Eufriesea mexicana
ATAATTTCTATAATATATATAATGTATGTGTACTATGTGTATAATGTGTGTAATGTGTATAATATTTATAATATGTATATAACGTATATATATTACGTATATAAAATATATATGTACAATATGTAACATATATAATAGACATGTATAATAAAACAGTATGAGTTTTATAATACTATATCATATATAATTTCGTCAATTTGACATCTTCAAAATATAATTAAAAATGATTTTGAAAAATCTAATTGTTGTTTTATAACGTTTACGAAGATAAATTTATTTATAAAAATTGATAATATAGTATTTTGTACTATTCATTTATAAAAGCACCATGGTTAATGTCATAATCATGACCAAGTCATAAAGCACACTTCAAAATGAATTATCAATTAAGTAGTAACAAATATATAAAATTTAGACTACAATTAATAATACTATAAATCAGTAGCAATTAAATGTTCAGATACAAACCAGATACATAAATTAATTAAACCACGAGAGGAAATAAACGTCAAAACTTAAAAAATAAGTTAGCAATTAAGATGGTATAATAAGATCCACTGACAAGCAGAGTATAAATTATTGATCTTCCTCCTTATTTTAAGATTACAGATATGAAAATCGCTATACAATTTTGAATCAGAAGGAATCTTTTTATTAATAGATTTTAACACTTTATACTTAGAAAACAATGCATAATTCATTTATCCCACTTAACAAATTATATATAATTTACCCATAATTATACGTAATTATACATAATTAGTTTTAATTAGAACATTTATCAAGATAGAAATCGTTGACAGTATTTATGTGAGACATAAAATATAAACTACAATTAGATATCATAAAGAGAGTAACATAACCTAAATCAATCCCAACCTAACCTAACACCTTGTAGTTACCTACACACATACACTATAAACGAAATATGTACATTAAATTGATGTTTTTTAAAATGATATAATCAGAAGTTAGTATAAATTTATTTGAATAAAATTAGAAAATAATTCAATGATATAAACTATACTGATCACATCTACTATATATAATAAATCATAGTAACACTAACATGATCAAACATCCAATTAAAAATATAAATAGCTCATTTTATTAATACAAAAAGATATTTGCAAATATTTAATACACATAGAAATTAAATATAATTGTGTTAATCCTTATTGAATAAAAGAAAATGGCGTATTGATGGATGTTCGTTAAATTCTCGTATCTATGTTATCATTTTAATGTATCTGTTCAACTGTCAATTTTGCAACTGACAAGGCGACAGTACCGTTAAACTGAAGTTCTTCGTGGCCTGTCAACAAATAGGAAATATTACCCTCTTTGTACAGCACAGAAACCACGGAGATATCTCGAGATACAGAAGTTTCTAGTGTCTAACGTAACCTTCTTCTCGTAACGACTGGTGGCGCTCCGAGCGGTTGCCTTTTGAAGCTTACGCTGAGTTTTTAATGAAACTATAAATCACGGTGCATCTTGCAACGCGACACGATTACGACTTTACGCAATGTTGAATTAACGGTATTCGTGTGTGCCAGAAAAGATTATAGACGTAAGGTAATATATTTAATGCGCATATCTGTGGTATTGTGTTATATCGATTTATTAGGTTAGGTGTCATTTATTACCGCAATCACTTGGAGGATGTGTGCTCATTCGATATTTCCAAGAAATTAATAGTACTTCGAAGCAGGTTTGATGATTTGCGAAGTAACGAAAGCGAGGGATAAAATAAATTTCATTTATTAACATGCTTGAATAATTGCAACTTATGGCTTTTGGACAGGGAACTTATCTCTTTAGAAGACATTTTTGATATCATTGGGTTAAATTAAATATTCTCTATTAATTTTCTTCGCTTATAGAACATGACGAAAATTAAATTCTATTAATTAGTATTAATTTTTGCATAACTTTCTATATTTTAAAAATAATAATTAATAATAATTAAATTAAACAACTTTATAATATTTTTGTATTATTTAATACTAATACCAATGTTATTAATTTTAATTAGTATTAAGCTTTGCATAAGTTTCTATGTTTTATATATATAACATAACAAAAGTAACAATTTTCTAATATTTCTAAAACATTAATTAAACTAATAATAAATTGAAACAATTTTATAATAATTAATATAATTATAATAATTAACTTTATAATAATAATTACAATAATTAACTGTAGAATAATAATCAATAATAATAAAATTAAACAACTTTATAATATTTTTGTACGAAAATATACGAATTAATTTTTATTATTAAACAGATTCGAAATAAAAATTTTACGAATAAATGGGATTTCATTAAAAATTAGGTACCTTAAATTATTTTAATATTTTCCATCCTTTCAGTTTTTACTTTTATGCTAAATAAAGCTAATTTTAGATTGACATATCTAAATGGTTACAAAATAATTAATGGAAATTTTGCATTAAACAGTGAATAATGGTTCGACGTTATGCTGATTCAAAGTTAAAATTCATCTGTCTTCTCCAGAAAGAAGTATCGAATTGAACTTAATTTGCCAACACAGACCAAGGGGGATACGAACAGGTTTTCAAGAAGATTGGCAGAACAAAGAAAATCCCCAGATACCCTCATGTAAAGTGTAAGTTGCGAGACACTTTTAGCTCTTCACCTCAGTTACAGAAGTCAATTACAGAACGGAAAAGCGTTTTCGTTTGTGTGTTTTGCTCCACGTTTAGAATACTCGGTAGTAACTTGCCAGTAGCGAAATGATTCAACGATCCTCTTAATTGAGTATCCAATCAGAGTTATCATAAATGCGAAGAAAAATTGTACCAATTTTTAACGTTTTCTACCATTTTGAAATTAATATTACAAGAGATCTAACATAAAAATCTAATAGAAGTATTAAAATTTCCATATTTTACAAAATTGACAAAAATATTGTTTGTTAAAAAATAATTTCGAAAATTCTTTGAATAATTCGAATTTCAATAAAATTGAATAATTTTCAATTATATAATAATATATATTTCTTCCTTAAATGAAATGTACGAATATCATAACCTTATTTTTGCGAATTATTTTAATACCTGAAATACAAAGTTTGTAGATAGGACATCAGTCATATGACGGTAATGCGTGTATCAAAGCGCGGGAAGTTTAAACGCAAGTGATCGCGTGTACGTCAAAAGACATTTCTAATCTAAAAATAAAGCGATAGCAATAAGTGGAGCAACGAGAAGAGCTCTGAACTTTGAGAAATATACAATAGGAATTATTAGGTTTCGTGGAATAACGAAGAACGCAGATATAGTAAATCAAATGCAGGAAGTGTAAACATAACCTAAAGCTACCTCCTAGAACGCCATTTTAAGTGCTACTACTTAAGGTTAGTATCCATTCAAACGACTTCAAGTTAAGTTGACTCGTATAAACACAAATTTATACCGAAGTAACTTGAATTACAAGCATTCTTCACTGATTTGAATTTAAGTAACTTGATTAATCTAAACGAGCCTTAAGGCGCGTT
The DNA here is from genome assembly GCF_001483705.2 of Eufriesea mexicana. Lineage (NCBI taxonomy): Eukaryota > Metazoa > Arthropoda > Insecta > Hymenoptera > Apidae > Eufriesea > Eufriesea mexicana. Next base: position 8,392 of record NW_016909464.1, read on the forward strand.
GCTGCACCGCATTCTATATGAGAAATGTGCATTTGCCTGGATATTATTGTACGATACTTCTTGTTCTCTTGAACCTGTAGATAAAAATGTGAATTTTAAACAAATTATTTTTCCTAGCCAATTTCAACTAACGTAGTTTAATGTTTTAATGATTTTTAATGATTAATAATAATAATAATAATAATTTTTAATGATTAATATTAATGATTAATAATAATAATAATAATAATTGTTAACGATTAATATTAATTTGATTAACTAACAACAATATATTGTACAATACCTCTTGTTTTCCTGAATTTATAGATAAATGGGTGAATTTTAAACAAATTATTTTTCTTAGCCAATTTCAACTAGTGTAGTTTTAATAATTAATATTAATTTGGTTGACTAATAAGAAATTGTGCTAGATCGTGCAAATGAAAATCATTATTACCTCAAAGAATTGCATAATAATTTGAATATATCAAAAGTATACATTTTTGTACAAGCAAGAAGTTTAACACAGTTAACAAACAATTTTCTTTTCATTAAATTGATTATTTATATGTTTATATATTATATGTAAAACAGTTTAATGATATATTAAGTATAGTGAATAGTATATCACCAATTATATTTTATGGTGTTACTATATTTAGTGATTAGTTGTTAACAATGACTGGTTAAAATTATTACACTTTGTCAATAAAATTATAATTATATCATGATCTAATAATACTAATTATAATTAATTAATATAAAAATTATACTTCGTATACTAATTTCCAATATTTCATAGTAAAAAAAAATTATTATTTGAAACAAATTTTAAAACATCATACAGATTTAAAATTTGTTTAAAATATTATTGAAATATTATTCAAAATAATATTAATATACAGAATAGCATAATTCCTATTGAATTATTATCTAATTTAAGTAAAAATTGATTTAAAAATGGTTTTAATGGAAGAAAAGGATTACCACACTATCTAGTAACTTTTTCTTCGAATAATTTGTGATTTATCTTTACTTTCAAGTGATGCTCTCGATAATCACTAAAAAGAACACGATGACACGAAGTCGAGTAATTGTAACTTTCCCGTTTTATTGGCACCATAAACGGAAGAAGAAGTTTGGTGACGTCTAGGGACTACCCCTAACCACGGTTGCCCGTAGCATACAAGAAGCCGATAGACCGATTATTTTTAGAGATGGCTCGTGCCTACGGGACTTTCCTCGGTGTTAAACAGTCATCGCATTTATCTGTCGGATATAGACCGGCTTTTCTTGTCACGGGCCATGTGCTTTTTCAAGTCGCTGTTGCATACAGACCCTGTTTCATAATTATCGTGAGAGTAAGGAAGTGAAAAAGGGAAGAGGAAACGCGAGAACAACAGGCCGATCATGGTTACTTCCTCTCTTTCTAAAAATACAACAGCAAAACTTCACAGAAATACCACTGGTAAACATGTTACAATTACTTACAATTTACCAAGAAATTAATTATTCTAATAATTTACAAATTTTCTGACAATTCTTTTCGTTATTTTATTAAACAGCGAATTTTGGGTTGAGATATTTTGTGAGGCAATTTTAATTAATAATACCAATCTAATCAATAACTTTTTAATTAGCTATTTTTATTTTTTTATTTTCTTTTATATTTTAAAGTAAAATAAAAAACCATAGAGAAAAGAATAAAAAGCGATTAATGTTATTGGATCATGTGAACATTTGTTACATGAAATAATATAATAATGACGTTGAATTATAACAATTTTCAAAAGATATTTTGCGAAGCAATTTTAATTAACAATACCAATCTAATCAATAACTTTTTAATTAGCTATTTTTATTTTATTTTTTTTTTATATTTTAAAGTATGTTTTGCCATATAATATTAAGTATAATAAAAAGCCATAGAGAAAAAAATAAAATGCGATTAAGTGTTTAGAGAATCATGTGAATATTTGTTATATGAAATAATATAATAATAACGTTGAATTATAACAATTTTCAAAAGATATTTCGTGAGGCAATTTTAATTAATAATACCAATCTAATCAATAACTTTTTAATTAGCTATTTTTATTTTTTTTAATATTTTAAAGTGTGTTTTGCCATATATCATAAATTATAATAAAAAGCCATAGAGAAAAGAATAAAATGCGATTAAGTGTTAATATGCATCCATTTAAGATAAGCTTGCAATTGTGGTATTCAGATGCAGCAGTGCATAAAAATGCAGAAAGGTAATTCCATACCATTTCGTTTTACTTTATAGCATTGTATTCCATTTCATTTTATTTTATGGTATTTTATTTCCCTCCTAGCCGTTTCAAGAATACAGGTTATCCCAGTTGCCTAGGACATCCTGTATGAAATTTATATTCAAATTGCTATAATGAAATTTAATTCTACAATACACTCGTATCGTACAATCTCAAAATAAAATTAACCTCGATATTATTATTACGTTACATGGATTATTAACCTAATTTATTAAATAATCAATTTATTTATCAATTGCTACTGTTACATTTGTAGCCCAAGAATTGCAAGATTTCGCTAATAATTTATTCATTATATAAATAATTGAATTTTCGTAATAAATTGCATTAACACTAGAACTATCGATCTTTAATGGGTACCTAACTATAACGTGCACAGATTATAGTAATTTCAGCGATACGATGAATACGAGTGAATATATTGATTACAGTTCTTTCTTAATATGAGTTGATACCAATTTTATTCTTAACCCATTTGCATCCATGCGCGGAATATTCCGCGAGCTACGACTGTCGTCTATCACCGAGCGCGGAATATTCCGCGAGCTACGACTGTCGCCTATCACCGAGCGCGGAATATTCCGCGAGCCGACTTTTGTCATTACCAGTTACTGAATATTCTTCATATGCCACAGATCACGTTTGATTCCTTTTGTGAGCATCTCATTTACATCGGTTCATTATATCCTTAACAAGTTTTACTTTTGTCGTGAAAATCCTTTTAACTGCCATTATGAGTAGGTGCTGATACGCGCGTGGTGATACGGGCTAGTCGTCAGTTGAACGACGCTGATGCCTGAGCACGGCACCTAAGTAGAGCCATGATGCAAATGGGTTAAAGCAGGTGTATATGTTCGGTGATTGCAAAAAGGAAAATTCTGGGACCAGTCATTTTGACTGGGTTGGTAGTTCTAATGTTAATATCATTAAATTTTGTCATCTACGATAACCTATGAGTTACTAATATATTAGTAACAAATGTAATAACGAAATAAATAAAATTCCACGCGTAAATTTTTCAAATTACAACTCACGTAATCGTCCAATTTCGATATGAAATATAAAAATATAGATATGAAAATAATTTTCGTATCAGAAATGGAGAAAGTTGGATAACAGGAGTCCTAACCTATAATTTGTAACTCGTCCACTCGCTAATGCGATTAGTTACTAAACTGCGGCGCAAGAGAGCGCTGCAATTGCCGTTGAAGGGTATTTCATTACCGTCATATAACTAGGCAAAACAGTTGTCATAATGTACTTTATGGAATATTTGTATTGACATTTAGTGTCACTGTAAATTAAAAGAATACCATAAGCTGCGGTATAAGTTTGTTACCCTGCTTAAGGGACATGGCAAGTTGTAGGAGCAAAGTGAATTCTGCGAGAGAAACTGCTTTGCAAATAGTTATATGAATACATAAGCGTTGAAGCGACGGCTCGCCCCAATTTGCATAAGCCGACAACAGAAATTCAGAGTTCGAGCAGGAGAATTTTACAGTGCGATCGGCAAGGAATATCAAGAGATATCAACATGCAAATAGCAGAGAGACATTTCTCGCATGCTTGACCCAGTCGTTTGCAACGCCTGTGCTTGGAAAATTACCATTCATTCTATTTTGTTTTTATTATAGGTTGTTCCTATTCGCTGTTCAGTGAGAGTAAAAAGAATAATAAGTAATTTATTCCACCGATATTTTGATATTCTTTAAAAGGAAAATCTAAGCTTTTTAAGGAAGAGTATGTAAAATAAAGTGGTATAATTATTTCTGTAGAATTAAATAATAATTCTAATAATTCTCTAATAATAATATAAGAATTATATTTTAGAATGGAATAGAATTTTAGAATGGAATTTCTAAGAATTCTATTAATAATCCTGCTAATCTTTCTAATAATTATTTAAAAGGGAAGATTAATTTCCTCTAAATTAAAATAATTTCAATAATTCTCCAATAATAATCTAAGAATACTATTTTAGAATGGAATAGAACTTTAGAATAGAATTTTTAAGATTCTATTAATAATCTTGTTAATTTTTTTAATAATTATTTAAAAGGGAAGATTAATTTTCTTTAAATTAAAATAATTTTTATACAATTTTAATAATAATTCTAATAATTCTCCAATAATAATCTAAGAATTCAATTACAGAATAAAATAGAATTTCTAAAAAATCTATTAATAATCCTGTTAATTTTTTTAATAATTATTTAAAAGGGAAGATTAATTTTCTTTAAATTAAAATAATTTTTATACAATTTTAATAATAATTCTAATAATTCTCCAATAATAATCTAAGAATTCAATTACAGAATAAAATAGAATTTTAGAATAGAATTTCTAAAAAATCTATTAATAATCCTGTTAATTTTTCTAATAATTATTTAAAATAGGAGATTAATTTCCTCTAAATTAAAATAATTTTTGTACAATTTTAATAATAATTCCAATAATTCTTCAATAATAATCTAAGAATT
>NW_016909464.1:13620-16277 GCF_001483705.2 Eufriesea mexicana
ATATAATATTTTTTTCCAAAGAAATTCGATTTAAATAAAATTTAATAAACTAAAATTAAATGAAAATTAAATGAAAATAAAATTCGTCACATGCAGATCCCTTTTGTCTGTACGAAGTATGAATTTCTTCGATTGAAAAGAAAAATTTCTGCCATACGAGAGGAAGCAAAAGCAAAGATATCGAAACACGTGAGTCCACGAGAAGAATGAAAAAGCGATAATTACGTTACACCCGACGATACGGTGGTTGTCTTGCCGAGTACCTACGAATTGGAATTCAGGTTGAGTTTTCTCGAAGTCTCTGCCAGACGATTTCACGCGAGTTGCATTCGAGCAACGAGGAGATTCCTAACAAGTCTAACCCATTTCCTGCATCGACGTCTATGTTTAAACATTTTTAACACGGAGAAGGAAGACGTAAAATAATTATTCGTACTTAACAAATAATTATCATCGATGACTACCTCATTTTTAGAAAACACGTAAATCGAACAAACGCAATTACTCCAATTTATCGGTCCAATAGATTAATTGAAAACTTGAATTTCATTTTATGCTGTTTTATAGGTTATTAATTAATTAAGCCATAATTAAGAGAAATTTTATTTTAATCGTGAAGGATGTACTTCTTTCAGGAAGTGTAATTCGTGAAATTAATTGATAACTTAATTAACGAATTTGATTAAATTTAACTCTCGTTTGATGTATGTACATACGTAATATACAGGGTGTCCCCAAAAAATGTATACATACTAAAATAAGAAAAAAAAAATAAATAAATAAATTAGAAAGAATAAGGTATTAAAGCGTGTATACGTTTTTTTTTGAAACACCCTGTATTATTGAAGCTTTCATTTTCTTGTTTATCGTATCATAATATAGTAAAGAATATATATTATATTATATTACAATTATTTAAAAATTATAGTTATAAACATTTTAATAATAAAGATTATTAAAATATTTACAATTTATAATTAATAATAAATTAACATAGTATCATTTTATAATAAATCATGAGTGGTATAGGAAATGTGTAATGAAATTTATGTATAAATTACAAAAATAATATTATTTATATGAACAATAATATGTAAATAATTAAAATAATTAATTAAAATTAGCAAAATTTAATAATGAAATATTTTTGGTCTTTCCATCAATTATTCAAAATCATATATAATTCTATATATAATTATATATAAATATTTACATAATTAATTTGCTACACAATTAATTTCTTAAACCAAAAAGGGAAAAATTATCTTACAATAACTAAATGTTTTGGTACTGAAATTTTTAAAAATTTTGTTAGTGGAGTTTATCACATTGGCCTGTGAACAGTTCACATTTAATATATTTATATTATACGTTCTTATATTAATATTAATTATAGTTATAAACATTTTAATAATAAAGATTATTAAAATATTTACAATTTATAATTAATAATAAATTAACATAGTATCATTTTATAATAAATCATGAGTGGTATAGGAAATGTGTAATGAAATTTATGTATAAATTACAAAAATAATATTATTTATATGAACAATAATATGTAAATAATTAAAATAATTAATTAAAATTAGCAAAATTTAATAATGAAATATTTTTGGTCTTTTTAGCAAACTATTCAAAATTATATTCAGATACTAACATTATTAAATCGTACGTTATGTAGCTATGCAAAGTAGATACTTAATTTGCAAAGAAGTAGTTTCTTGCATTCCGCATGTTCTAAGCTTATCAAGTTGGCAATCGTATTGCTAGGAACACTGTTGGCAGGCAACAGCAAGCAAACTGGAACGAGAGTCGATTTCACGCTTCATTTGGACCACTGCTAATTACTTATTTAAACCATTTAGTCAAATTTATACTCGAAAGCACATTATTAACCGAGAAATTAAAATTGAATATTTTAATCGAATAATAATAAGTTACAAATACGGAAGAAATTTTGTTTTGTACTTTGAAAAATAAATACATTGTAAAGTGTATTAAAAATACATTATCAATTAAAAAATGGTAAATGACAGAGTTATTTCGAATTTACCATTTATTATCGACGAGGAACAATATAGTGTTCGGATAGGGACTACGTTAATCGTACTCACAGACAGCACTCAATTTTCCCTTTCTAAATAGTCTTGTGGTTATTACAGTTTCACATCTACTATAGTTTTTACATTTAAATAGTTTCACATAATAATGCAACGCGAAACCATACTTGCGAAACGCGGGGCTTGCATTAAATTTCTTACGATTGATTTTTTTGAGGTTATGACCGCAGGTGTCACTGTCATAAATTGCACGTCTTGCCGTTTCATTTGACAGTTCTAACCGTAATTTCAATTCAACATTACGTATCACTTATTTTCCGATATTGAACGTTTCAATTATGTTTGCTTCAAACTATAGTCGTGTTATAATATTTCACGTTTTAGAAAATATAAAGTATTAATTTATTTTTAAATTAACATTGTTGTTGGTGGTAGATATTTTAAATATTATTATTATTAAATATTGTATTTACTAAATATTATTAAATTAGTAATAATTATCTTGTCAATATGAATATTATTATTAATAAATATTATGAAATATTATTTATACTATTCTTGAATTATTATTAATAAGTATTATGAAATATTATT
>NW_016909464.1:16600-43438 GCF_001483705.2 Eufriesea mexicana
TTAAAAAATTACTATTATTAAATATTATTAATATTATTTCAAAATAATCCTTCATTCATATATATTTTATAGTATTCATAGGTCTTTAACCATTGAAATCACATCCAAATATAATGTATTACTATACAAGCCTACTTCTGAGAAACCACCGAGTTTCTTTGTCACTTCACTTTTATCGCTTCAACATCGTCAAACCTACTTCCCTTTAGCTCCATTTCGAGTACGGGAAGTGGAAAAAAGAATCATAGGGGACAACATCTGATGGCGCAGGGGTGGAGTTTCTCTATTTTTCATGGGCTCTAAACGACACTGCTATTATTCAACTTCTGAATACTAGAAACTACTTTCTTTTAAGATTCTTTCGAGGGAAAAAAGATTTTTCTCAAAAAATCAGATACTACTATTTTTTGTTATTTTGTTTAATCAAACATGCTACACACAAGTCTTCAAAATTAATGTAGGAAGAATTTTTGATAATGATTTAAAAAATATAAGAATTACTATAAATAGAAACTATTTTCTTTTAAAATTCTTTTGAGAGAAAAGATTTTTCTCAGAAATCAAATTTTACTATTTCTTGTTATTTTGTTCAAACAAACATGCTACATATAAGGCTTCAAAATTAATACAGAAATAATTTTTTACATTAGTTTGAAAAATACAGCAATTGTTATAAATAAATTAAATGTGAAAATGTAAGAATTAGTATCGTGTGCAAAATGTTATTATATATTATACATTATAAAAATTAGGCACATATATGTTTAATCAAATTAGATATTATTATAAAAATGGAAAAGAATAAATGAAGTTGTAAATATGTTAAAATGAATTTAAAAAAAAATAAAAGAATAAATGTTATCGAATTAAAATTAATTTAAAAACTCAACTCTTAATTAACAAAGTACATTCACTTATTTATACACAAAGGATCTCATATATTGCGAGGAAAAATAAAGAATAAACAAGATATTCCTATATTAATTTTAAACACTTAGATGCATCAATACATCTGAAATGAGAAATTATTTTTAAAAGTACCCTAATCGAATAATTTTTATTCCCTTATAAAGAAGTATTGACATAAACATTTTTCACAAAATTATTTAGTTCATTTAACTTAGAAAAGATCAATTAACAATAGGGGTTTAATTAATATTAATAATAAAGTTAATAATTAAAAAATAATAATAATATTAAGTAAAATGTGTTAATATTTACTAATGCAAATATATATAAAAATCTTCAAAATTGAAACAACTTAACTAATCTTTAGTTTATCGGATGGAATATTTGAAGTATATTTGATTAATAATTATTAAATAAATATATTTGAAATATATTTATAAATATCCAACTGAAATTACATGTGTATAAAATAAATGTATTATTTTCCTCGCTATATTTTCCTATGCTGGAAAATTCCCTCGTTTACCACATCAAATTACGTCTCATCTTTCACATAAACGAATACAGGTAATATTGTACACTTAATTTATATATTTTCCCAATAAAATTACTAATGATGAGCCACGTCGCGATATCAGAGTATTGAGAAAGTTATTAATTTTGAAACACGGAAAATATTGTTACTGATTGTTATTATTTAGTCATTTAATTGTTTAATAGTGAGTGCAATATTTTTTAAATTACTTGAATTTTAATGAACAAATATGCTATATATTTTCATAAATTTCTTAAAACATGGCTAAGGAAAGTATAGTATTTATTAAAAAGATAATTATCAGAATATGAAATTTGTTTATACAATTTACATTGACTGTAATATCTTAAGAATATTCGCAGTGAACAAAAGAAGGTATATTATCAATGATTTTCTGACAAAAATATATCAGGAGTTTTAAAAAAATTTTTAAAAAGTAAGAAACAACTAATAGAAGCTGTAAATAATATGAAAATTGTGTTCCATTATATTTTAAGAAATTTATTGGAAGCAAGAAAGAATTAAAAATAAATAATTTAATTAAATTCGTCGAAAATAGAGTAAGTGCATTATTCGTTTCAGTAAAACTGCACTTTCAGTTTCACTGAAAGGAATTAAAACAAAATAAAAAATCTTGTTACTTACTTTTACGAAAAATTTATATTTTGTTTGCTTATATTTTCGTTAACAGTATTTATTGAAGTTAAAATTCGATTGCATTTTAAATAAAACAATATTCAGGATTAGAAATATATTTATATTAAAATAATCCAGGATTAGAAATATATTTATATTAGAATAATCTAGGATTAGAAATATATTTATATTAAAATAATCCAGTAATACTATTCCAAAAATGTGTTAAAATTATGAATTTATTTAAATTTTACCTATATTGCACTTCAAATAGCGAAAGCGAATTACTGACGAATATACTCGTCATTGAACAAAAAATTCCCACTTTTCCCTGACGTATATACTCGTCGAACAAAAAATTCTCACTTTTCCCTAACGAATATACTCGTCGCTAAACAAAATTTGTCACCTTTCCCTGACGAATATAGTCGTCATCGAAAAAATCTCACTTTTCCCTGACGAATATATTCGTCGTCGAACAAGAAATTCCCACTTTTTCTTGACGAATATATTCGTCGTCGAACAAGAAATTCTCACTTTTTCCTGACGAATATACTCGTCGTTAAACAAAATTTGTCACCTTTCCCTGACGAATATACTCGTCATCGAATAAAAAATTTTCACCTCTCCTCGACAAATATACTTGTTATCGAGAAAGAAATTCTCACCTCCCCGTGACGAATATACTCGTCTTTAAACAAAAATTTCTCCTTTTCCTTGACAACTGTACTCAACATGAACATCGAAAGGTTCAACCAGCCAGTTTATTACAATATATTACAATTATTTTAGAAATCTGATTCACTTAATGACACAATTATATCCTATGTCAGTATCACGAGTCACCAGGGTGTAAGTAAGGGCTACGAGAAGACATCTTTAATGGTCCCAAGGACTCGTAGAATTCGCGTAATGTGTATAACGGTGATGGAGTAATCTGCGAGAAAAAATGGGTCGCGTGATGGCAAAAAAAAAAAAAAAAAAAAAAAAAGAAAAAAGAAAAAAAAGGAATGGAATATCGAGCGGCAACTAATAATCGCCTTAGGCTCCGTTGGACCTTCTTGAACAGCTCGCGTTACTTTATCGTGTTATCCTGGAGAGGCAGCAAGTGCGCGAATTCAATTCACCTTGGCCAGCTGAACGATACCAAGAAAAGATTGCGAGGAGAACCTCGTGGACTACAAAGCGTTTGGCTTCTTGGAGGAGAACTGCGAAATCATCGGACTGTGCATTTTCACACCTGTGTAAACTTTTCGTCATACCACTTGTTTGGGTGTCTTGAATGCGCGAGTTAGCCCCGTACGAATTTTAGTCGCGTTCTGAGCATCTACTTTTCGTGTGATTATATACGGCGGAAGATAATTATGACGGTAGTTACTATAATAATCAATTATATAACTAAATTAATTAATTACGATACCAATTAATTTAACTATTGCTATTATTACGGTAATTGCTATAATAATTAATTGTATACCTTAATTATCAATAATAATAATTAACTGAACTATTATTATTATTAAGTTAATTCCCATAATAATTAATTATATACTTTAATTATTAATAATTATTATTAATTTAACTGCTATTATTATTAAATTAATTACCATAATAATTAATTATATACCTCAATTATTAATAACAATTATTAATTTAACTATTATTATTACTAAATTACTTACCATAATAATTAATTATGTAATTTATTTAATAATAATAATAATTAATAGTAATGAAATAACAATAAAAATATCGTTAACTGTTATAATTAATAAGTTAATTACCATAATAATGAATTATATACTTCAATTATTAATAATAATTATTAATGTAACTGTTATTATTATTAAATTAATTACCATAATAATTAATTATATATTTCAATTATTAATAACAATTATTAATTTAACTATTATTATTACTAAATTACTTACCATAATAATTAATTATGTAATTTATTTAATAATAATAATAATTAATAGTAATGAAATAACAATAAAAATATCGTTAACTGTTATAAACTATAATTCCAATATTCTACCATATTTCTAATGCTAATTATTACTAATTATTACTGCCAGAATTTTGTACTCTTCACTATGATTCAAAATGAATCCATAAATATAATTTCGGAAAAACACGCGAAATGTCATTTTTTGAAAATAGTGTGCTTAAATTCCACACTCTCACCCAGAGTTGCAAATATCTAAAACCACGTAATGTAAGACACATTTATAAATAATTAAAATTGAATAAATTTCCAATAATAGTAATTTTTAAAAATTTACACAAATATTTTATCAAAATATTCCTTTTATCAGGCATATTACTATATACTTTATTACACAATATCGAACAACTCGAAATCAATTTCAATTATACACCGAAAGAAAACATAAATGCTGAAAAAAAAAAGAAAAAAAATATTCGTATAAAAAAGGACAGAGACAATGTCGTTATTCGAATTCATCAAGCCAGCTGGAAGTCTTTTCACCTTCGATACAGAGTTATTTTTAAATCGATACGTTCCTTTGAGCAGTCAGCAGCTTCGAATAATCAATGAATAAAATGAAACGAGCATCCTGTATAATGTAATTCGCTTATTGCACGCTTCGTTCGTTCAATTATTTGGTTGGTAAACGGGGAATACTAATAGGATGCTATCGCAGCGAGATGCAATTATGCCAAAATTCGCAAATACGTGGTATAGGGTTGCGATGAAACGGAATGGCACGACCGAACGATCCGAACGGTTTCAGGTCGCTGAGTAACTAGCATACGTAGCAAAATGTGCTGTTGCGATAGCTGAAAGTAATATACGGCCCTGCTCTTTGCAAATAAAGTCAATGACACGTTACCGATGCTCCGAAAATATTAATTTCCGTTTTCCTCTATGTATAACGTTCAATTCGCTTAACTATATAATCACTACACATATTAAATTTACTACATATAGGTATTCATTTACGTTGTTATAAATAAACATTTGAAACGTTCTTCCAAATAAAATTAATCATTTCTGGGATTTGCAGTAAGGAGCATATTTGCAAATACAGAAATGAAAATAATATGAATAATAAAAACAAAAATGTACGATAATAATATAAATAATAAAAAATAATAAATAATAAAAATAAAGAAGTAATAGAAGAAATAATAAAAAGAAGAAATAATTGTGAGTAAATGGATAAACTGATGATAATATTTATTGAATAGTATGATAATATAACATAAATTATAATTAAATCACGTAAAATAAATTCCCTTCTCACTGCGATATAATCTATTCAGGACTCTCTCACACACAACGCCTATTTCTGATGACTGTCATTCACCCACTAATTGTTTTTCATGACTCTGTCATACTTGTCACACACATACATTCCTCACACTTATATCAAACATTCTATGACAACCACTACCACGATAATAAAAGAAATAATAAAAAGAGAATATGTACTAGAAACAGGAAATAGTAAAAGAAATAATAAAAAGAGAATATGTAATAAAAGGAAGAAATAATAAAAGAAACAGTGAAAAGAAAATATGCAATAAAAAGAGAATATATAATAATATAATAAGAATTTAAAAGGCTTATTTAGATAAAATTACTCAAAATTGAATACAATAGAAATTTACAATTTCTAAATATATTAATAATCAATTAATTAATTATTAATTAACTTAGAAACTTGTTAGTAATACATATGAGCTGCTTATTTGTCAAAATCTTAACTTTAAAAGGTAAGAGATTTGTTTTAAACACGAAAAGTGTAATATCAATCAACTGTCTTGGAACTAAAATTTAAAAAAAATTTTTTAAATAAAATTTGAATAGTTCATTTTGACTATATAACGAACATAAAATATTATTATAAAGTATTTATTCGCAAGTAAGAATTATATTCTGATATACACAGGGTATCATATTTAAATTGAACATTTAAATTCTTCCATTGGTATAATAGTGGCCTTGAAACGTCCTTCAAGATGACCTTGGAAAACCTTTTCCTCGTCATCATCAGAGGCTCTTTTTCAAAGTATTTAAACTCTTCTCAGATACCTTCTTATATCTCCAATAGTAAGAAAAAATTGTTTAAATGTTCAATCTAAATGGGATACCATATATAATAAAATTAAAGTATCCTGTATTTTATTATAGTATGTGTATATTAAATACCCTGTATAATAATCTATAATAATATATACATATAATATATACACATAATAATGTGTAATAATATCCCTACGTATAATAATAATGATACAAATGGAAAATTACTGCTATACATAACCACAAAATAAAATACTACTGTTACTATATGTACATATAATAATGTATAATAATATCCCTACGTATAATAATAATGATACAAATGGAAAATTACTGCTATACATAACCACAAAATAAAATACTAGTATTACTATATACTCTCGTAAATAAAGGTTAAAACACTGCTATTTACTATACATAATAAATAATATGACAAAATAATATAAATAAAATAAATAAAATACTATATACTTATATATAAGCAACCACTTGCATTATAGTATTAATATTCACAAATATACAGATATCAATAAACCCTCAAAGATACATTAATTCGCTATAATTGTGAATTTGCTGTTTAACAATTATATATTTATTACAAATTATAATATATACACGTCTCATCTCGTAACTCTTCACTTTCATGCCTTTTATAACAAACTGAAACTCCTCACAACATATTGGCTCTGATCTATAACAATTACACAATACCATGCATTCTACATCCAATCACATTTCCAAAAACATATATATCTACATTCGTGCCATTACTTGACCTCACACACTCGCATTCACACTAATAAAACCAAATCCACATTAATATCTCATATATATGTAGGATAGCGAAACTGGTCTTGAGACAGCGAAAATTCACGAAAGAACAAGAACACAATAACAAACTCAAAACTCGTAAACTGATTTAACTTAGGAAAAGAACATCAAGATAACGAAAACACACAAAGACGCACTCTTTTAAAACTCTCTTTCCTACACCAAGCGACTCACGCTTGTGCTGGTCACAATTGATTTCCAAGGACTCTGTTTTGGTTGTCAGGGACCACGCTTTTATGCTTTCTTTAACCCATTTGCATCCAAGCGCGGAATATTCCGCGAGCCACGACTGTCGTCTATCACCGAGCGCGGAATAATCCGCGAGCTGACTTTTTCCATTACCAGTTACAAGGGACCATAGAGGACCTAACCTATCATAATCGAATAACCGGTAAATGAAAAAGAATTAGAATTTTTAAAAATGGAGGTATTGTAAAAATAATTATAAATATATCGAAAGAAAAATGGCGAATTGGAGTGATCAAGACGATAACGTTGAACGCAGTATTTAATAAAATACTCATACATTAGCATGTAACTTGAAAGTTACAGAGGCCCGTAGAGGGTTAAATTCTATGTCCTCCATTGATGTTCTCAATTATCATAAAACAATATTGCTTTACTATTTCTTCTTACCTATATCACTATCTAATATTAATACAAAATTATCCATTTGTGGAGGAAAATAAAATAAGAAACTAAAAATAGTAACTCTCGACACGTGAAATACAGAGCAAATGTAGTCACCAGTGGCCGCTGACCGCGCCACCTGTCTATAGAAATTGGACTTACACCGCTTTCATAACCAATGGTTACGCAATTTCCTTTATCAGCTAATTTTAAATTGAACAAAGCATTGGAATCTTTTAAAATATTAAACATTAACTAATTATAAATAAAATGTTTACTCTGAATTAAGCATAAATTACGTGATATCTCAATTTTTAAAAAAATGGACTTACGCCATTTTGAAAATAAACGGTGCATGTAATAAAAATATGGCGAACGCGACAATTTGATCACGTGAAATCTCCTTCGAGAATAATGACGCGATAATGACGAAATCACGGCGCTAACGAAATTGTTGTGATTCATTTGACCGTTCGTCAGCACGGTTTACACATATCATCCAACCCTGTTAATGTTGCTGTGGTTGCACACATAGGAGGCTGAAACCGCTTGATTCGCACGAGATATGCAAACGCACCGCGAGCGCCCGTACGATTGTTCGCACAACGAAATTACGCAATCGGCCGTTGAATCATATCGAATGCGTTTCGCGCGGATTAAACTTTCACATTTCCATTAACGAAATCTGAAAAACTTCTCCCACAAGATATACGATGTTCCTTCGAAAGGCAATTGTCACGCTCACCTCCTGTACCGCTCGCGATAATACGGAATATACACTCGTGAAATATATTCGCGAAATATGCACGTATGATATATCGTTGTGGGATAACGTTTAAACATTGATAAGAGGGCTCGTATTTCTCTCACGAACTGTGTCACGCGTCCGTGTGAAGAGAAAGAGGGAAAAAGAGCAGGAAACGTCCATTTTAGTGAGGTTACGCCGCACCGCGACGCGATCTGCCGGTGGAAAACGGAACTACGGGACCGCCGGCTACAAAGAGTGCAAAGTACTATGCGTGGCTGAAAAGAAGTCATCGCGTTCGGTTGTGGGGCGAGAGGGGTATTCCACTAGTAATACCCATTCTTCTATGACACTCCCAAAACTACTACCTCCAAGTTCGGTAACGTGATACGTTAACATAGGCGTAAGATATCCGTAAAATTCTTACACTCGAATAATAGAAGACGCAATTGAAGACCTAGGATTGGAAATACAAAGCAGCGAGTCGGATAAGGAATCAGATGACAATAGCTCGGAAGATTTACAAGGTAAAGGAGTACAAAAGTAATAATAATTAACGTCATTTATGAAAATTGATTTAAAATTTAAGATGTATTTTTTATGATAAATTAATTATGTAATTGCATCGTACTAGATAACCGTTTAAAAAGATCACACGATACAACGTAAATATATAAAATATGTGTATAGTACAGCATGTTTGTTGCATAATGCAATGAAAAGTTAGTCAAGATGCTAATTAGTAATTAGTAATTGCAAATAATCATGTGTTCATCGGAAGAATCTGAAGTTAATGTGCTTTTGGGATGAGTCTACGCTCTTGCGTCTATTTGTTGCGTCTGTCTCACTTTGTCTCGTTGCTTCGTTCGCTTTCTTTGTCACACGGTGTCCTATGACCGGGCTAATAGGAGGGGATCAGTTCTGCCAATAAGGGAAGCGCTTTACTCTACTTCTGCCATGTCGTTAGTGGTTGGGTGGTGGGGATTCGGTCCTACAAGTTTCTCGGATGACTTCTTTTCAGCCACGCATAGTAGACGTGTCTGCACGGGAGAATGCTGGAAGTCTGGTGTACTGGTTAAAAACAGGGAGTGTCCACCCTCCATTAGAACAAAACAAGCAATGTCCCCATTCTTCCTGCTACCACTATTTCTGATTGATGCAAGTTTGCATTAAGTCTGGAGCATTAAGGCAGCGTGTATAATCAGCGGGTGAGAAATAAAGTGTCCGAGTATTAGCAAAATGGGTGCATATTCTTTGCTTTGGTAATGACACAGTGGACATTTCTCATTCTGCTCTAGTACCTGCAGTGCCCTTGCAGGAATATTCGAATAGTCATGGTGCATAAGTATCAACTCGTGCAACAAATAATTTAAAATCATTTGCAGATTTAATTTATTATGATAACTGGAATATATATTTCACGATCAAATACTTCACATTTCATATACGAGACTTTTTATTTTAAATATTCCAAATTTTCTGTGACATTATCAAACAGTGATTTTTCCAAAATAGTGAAAAATCGTGTGAAAATTTTTATGCTTTCTCTTCTTACACTCACATTTTCTATGAACACTTGTTATTTAAATCTGATATTAGCAACGTGCCATTATGAAGTATCCGCGATTGCAATTACAGGTAATTTAAATTCCACGGTGCACATAAAACGTATACTTTACATGATAAAATTGATCAAAGTTAAAAAACAAATATTGGCTTCATACCAGAAAAATGCTCATGCATAATATTACTTGGTATTTACCGATATATACATACTTGACGAATTTGTTATATTTCTTATATCTACAGGGTGTCCAAAGAAATTGGGACCGAACTTGGATTACGTATTATTGAGGCTAAATAGACGAAAATAGTTCATATAAATTATAATATTTATGATTTTCTCAATTCATTCTAGAGAATTTTTCTGTTCTTTTTTGAATTTTCGAAAATTTCTTATGACTGCCACAAAAAATTGCGAATATCTTTTTAATAAAGCATTTCCGGGAATAAGTGTACATGAACTTTTTTCTTCTATTTGATCTCAGTAACACGCAGACCAAGTTTGGTCCCGAACTTTTTGGACACCCTGTATATACATAAGAATAGTCGAAGCAGTCGTATTTTAAAGGTTATCTGAAAAATAGCAATAAAAATACTTATTACAGTAATTACCAGTTCGAAAGCATGTTAAGCAACATTCCCCAATAAGATGTGCCATTACATAAAATACGAACGTGGTCGCGCTTGGGCATTATCATAATTTCGTATTGATCCCGATAGGACAATGAATTTTGTGTATTCAACTGACGCAACTCTGGCTTTCACTTAACTTGTCGAATGTGTACAGGTATACTAGCATATCCGCGACGAGCTATAAAAGCACCCTTTTATTATACCTTTTTCCCCCTGTCAGCGATAAAGAATTATTATGATTCCACGAATTTGTCACCTTAATGGCTCGTATTAAGCAGCTTTACGAACTGGCTTGCCGTCCATGGAATTTCTTTCTTTTTCTCCTTTTCACGGTGCTTCCCGTGTGAATTTCAGCGCGCGCCCAGTAAAATTACAGAGAGAGAGAGAGAGAGAGAGAGAGAGAGAGAGAGAGAGAGAGAGAGGGAGAACGGGGAGAAAGATGACGGTAGGATGAAGGATGGAAAGAGGAGCGTAACGGGACCGAAAATGGAGACGCATGCGCAACGCGGCGAACGATTATGCGGGATCTCGATTGATTGGCCTGATCGTTAAGTGCGACGCGAACGAAACGGTACCGAATGAGATCTCGAGACGGAACGAATACGAGTAATAGCGACGGGATCTGATATATCGTGTGAATAATAGCGATGCGAGATAGTAGCCGAGCGATGCTACAACGCGACATGGAAATATTTCTCCGTACGCGACGATTAACGCTTCGACCCGTTTGAATTGCCCGCCACCACTGCGACACGGACCACGAGTATATAGAGGTCGTAACTTCGCCACTTTACGACGCCCGTGGCCGAGTTCAAGAGGATCCACCGTTCAACGTTCTCTGTTGTTTTCGTAGAATCTTGTATCGATTCTTTGGTAATCCTACTGATTGCGAACCGGGGGAAAATATACTGTCTGCAGTAATGCAGCGCACTCTGTGATTTTCAATGTCTTTCGAGCAACTTCGCAGTGATATCTCTCGGGAAGAAAAATTCGTATGGTTGTAAATCAAATTCGATTTTTTCGACGTGGAAAGGTTAGTACGATACAGTTAAAAATGTTGAAAGACAGTTGGTATCTTTGAAATGCTTTTCTAGATATAACAAAATTCGATACTTTTTAGAAAATATTTCAATTTGCTAAAAGTAAAATCTCGTTGGTGCGATTTTTAGACTTGGGCTATTATTAAGTGGTCAGCCATTTTTCATGTAAAAGAGGGAAATTTGTAGAAAAAGATGTAAACTATAGTTAATCTTTTTTTGCATTGATAAAAATGGAATATATTATATTAATAATATAATATATATAATTAATATTTATAATAATTAATAAATTTATAATAATTTATAAAAATAGAATATATTATACATTTATATATATGTTACATTCAGAAGGGAAAATATTTACATTACAATCAATTCATTTACATAACATTACAATAGAATATATATATTACGCTAATTTTAAGAAATACTGAGAAATATAGAATGTACTATTATTTTGTTGTATATACTATACGCTCGATTTTGTATAGATCATTTTGGAAATATATAGTACTATTGTTTGAATGATATGAAAAATAATATATTATTTTTGAAAAATAATGTTAAATGATATGTAAAATATTATACCCTAAGACACGTTTATTTTTCTATTAAGGTTTTGAACTATTTTCATTAGTTCAAAATAGCCTAATTTTTTTTTTTCTTTCATAAATTAGCATTACATTATAAAAAAATTCCACAAATCCGTATATACCATAATTTTCGATTATCTTTTATATTCTTTTAATAAAGCACTGAAAATAAAAATTTGTGTATGTTATTATATATGTTGACTTATTTCTATCAGTTAGTTAAGAAAATTTTCAGGAAAAATAATTTTGTTAATTGGAAAAAAAATGATCGAAAACCCAATATACAATTTAAGGCCAAGGTTACTTATTTGACCTGCAGATACAATATTGTCTGTCTATATGGCCATATTTGGAAGCGAGCAACGGTTGTTTATTCGGAGAGATGGATTTCCAGGAATTAGGCGTTATCTGAATTCGGTTCGCTCTGCCGTGAATGTGTCGAGGATAAAAGTGTGAAACAGGAAAATGCTGTTTAGATAATATTGACTTACAGAATTCATATCTAGACCATCCTATTTTTAAGCAACTTAAAAGTAGGTCAAGTGTAATCATGTTCGCTGTAATACTATCCGTAAAAATCTGACTGTAGCAATTTTATAAAGGCAAAATACAAGATATATAAAAATTTTATTTTTCTTATTTCGACATTAAGAATTGATCTAATATAATAAACATATATTGTAGATCATACGAATGGACAGCTTTAAAAAGTGATGGGGATAGCGCGTGGCCATTTAAGCGGACAAATGATGCTCTATTTACATCACTAAATGCACCATAACGAGGCAAATAATCAGTGCATGAAAAAATATAGGAAGAACAATTTTAAAGAAACGAAATAAGAGGAAATATTGTAAAACTGACTATATTTTATGATAAAATAATATACGAAAATAAGTGACCCAATTGTCAATGTTAAATACGAAATTTTTAATTAAAAATTAAAATTAAAATAAAATTAAAAATTAAAATTAAAATAAAATTAAAAATTAAATTAAAAGTTTAAACACAATTTATTTAAATCGTGGAAGGTTTATTTTTCTCTAAGCTTCCAATATTCTGTTAAGTCGTCCGCAATAGAAAAGTAACATAACCTATAAATTGATACTTTATAGTGCGTTAAAAGAAAGGTACCCATATATGGTAAAATAACTGTAAATTGGTGAAACTAAAAGATAGCACACAATATAAAATCTGGAACAGATATACAGGGTGACTCGTAAATAGCGATAAAACCGTGATAAAAAATAGTGATTCCATGGGGAAAAGACAAATAGAAAATATAAAATACATTTTTGTATTATATATACTTTATTTTTTAAATAAAAATAACTGTAAATATTTTAACTAATACAGGTCTACCTTTCAATTTAACGAATTTAGATTCATATGTCTGCTCATGTTTGTCTATACGAATATTTCCATTGTAATGAATTGCTCTACATTAGTTCTACTGCCTCGTTCTTGTCACGAATAGCCATTATCTGTCAATCTGTCGATATGGTTAACGCAAGTATGTATAGCAATAGTAAATCAAATGAATATTTAGTCATGTCCTCAAAAACATAACCTAGTATTAAAATTAAAAATTTTTCTTTTCCTTTTTAGACTTATTTTTTCGTCATACTTAAAATCACGTCATACTTAATTGTACCATTAGCCATAAAATATTTTGTATTTGAAAATTTTATAAATATATATGAAAAATTATTTTCACCATTTTGCACAAACTTTATTTTGAGAAATTATTTTACAAAAATACGCCATATGCTTTGGAAACGAGGTATCCAATTGTTTAATACATTTATGGCAAATTTAATCCTATGTCTGTTGAACACAGAAAATTTGCAAATTTGTGATTTTGCAAATTGTGCTTCATAATTTTTTATTTCGTAGACAATTTTTAAATACCTTTCTTCTATGATAGCAATAGTGTTTTACAATCTTCATTAAAAGTATACTTTTTTATTTTATCGAATATTTTTAGATTAATTTTATTTATTTATTTATTTTGTTATTGGACATAACAAATTTTCATTCACATGATCAACCATTTATATAATTTTGATTATTTTATAAAAATTTTTTATTTGCGAAATTTACTTCAATTTTATCGTGGTATTTAATTCTAGCATAAATTATACTTTCTCCAGAAATTTGTTTTCATGTATCGTGACTGAATAATACCGTAGGTCATCTGACTCGTTCAAATTAAACTCCTTTTTATGCGTAAAAATAACCTGTCGCCATATCTTCTTCCCAGTGAATGTCTTGTTAATACGATGTTATGTATATTATATATAGGGAAACTGTAAACAAGCCTTTTTATGCTTGGTGGTTAATGGTGGGTTTCTCTTTAGCTTTTACGACCTCCCTGTGCACATTTTTTAATAACATGTTGCATATTATGTCCATTCCTATTAACACCTGCAACACCTGTTTATTTGTCTTGTAATTAGAAACTCCTGTCAAGGTAGCACGTTTTTCACGTGAATTTTAGGTTAGGAACATCAGTTTGATCTTTTTATTTCATGTTTCCGGGTCTTTTAAGAAATTACTCTGATGTAACACTCTAATCTAAAACACGTGAAATTTTTGACACAAGACTTCTTTATTTTTAGTATTATAATTGTTTACATTTTATTCTTGGTTAATGCTCTTTCATAACCTATTTTGAAATTTTAAAATGATATAAAATACAAAAGTAATAATAAATGGAAAGTGTAATAATAAGAAGAGTTCGATAATTTAGTTCCCATACATAAATTCTTATATATGACAAATAAATAATTTTTGAAATTTAATTTATAAATGAAATTCTGAGATATAGAGGGTATCCTAAAATTCACGCGAGATTTGAATTTCCCGCCATTCATGCGGTGAAGTATTGCCAACGAAAGAAAGAAGACAGCGTGACAACTGCCAGTTCAGGGTTATTAATCCTTTGCACTCTACGATTTGTTTCGTTACAGAAATGTCTGTTGAACACAGAAAATTTGCAAATTTGTGATTTTGCAAATTGTGCTTCATAATTTTTTATTTCGTAGACAATTTTTAAATACCTTTCTTCTATGATAGCAATAGTGTTTTACAATCTTCATTAAAAGTATACTTTTTTATTTTATCGAATATTTTTAGATTAATTTTATTTATTTATTTATTTTGTTATTGGACATAACAAATTTTCATTCACATGATCAACCATTTATATAATTTTGATTATTTTATAAAAATTTTTTATTTGCGAAATTTACTTCAATTTTATCGTGGTATTTAATTCTAGCATAAATTATACTTTCTCCAGAAATTTGTTTTCATGTATCGTGACTGAATAATACCGTAGGTCATCTGACTCGTTCAAATTAAACTCCTTTTTATGCGTAAAAATAACCTGTCGCCATATCTTCTTCCCAGTGAATGTCTTGTTAATACGATGTTATGTATATTATATATAGGGAAACTGTAAACAAGCCTTTTTATGCTTGGTGGTTAATGGTGGGTTTCTCTTTAGCTTTTACGACCTCCCTGTGCACATTTTTTAATAACATGTTGCATATTATGTCCATTCCTATTAACACCTGCAACACCTGTTTATTTGTCTTGTAATTAGAAACTCCTGTCAAGGTAGCACGTTTTTCACGTGAATTTTAGGTTAGGAACATCAGTTTGATCTTTTTATTTCATGTTTCCGGGTCTTTTAAGAAATTACTCTGATGTAACACTCTAATCTAAAACACGTGAAATTTTTGACACAAGACTTCTTTATTTTTAGTATTATAATTGTTTACATTTTATTCTTGGTTAATGCTCTTTCATAACCTATTTTGAAATTTTAAAATGATATAAAATACAAAAGTAATAATAAATGGAAAGTGTAATAATAAGAAGAGTTCGATAATTTAGTTCCCATACATAAATTCTTATATATGACAAATAAATAATTTTTGAAATTTAATTTATAAATGAAATTCTGAGATATAGAGGGTATCCTAAAATTCACGCGAGATTTGAATTTCCCGCCATTCATGCGGTGAAGTATTGCCAACGAAAGAAAGAAGACAGCGTGACAACTGCCAGTTCAGGGTTATTAATCCTTTGCACTCTACGATTTGTTTCGTTACAGAAAAATAATAATTCGAATAATATTTTTCGAAGTGAAAAGTAAATAACAAATCGTATAATAATTAACACGCAGAATTATTTAATTTCGATACCTCGCACACTGTTACATTATTTTAAATTTTATATATTAATTAATATAGAGCTTCGAAATTTTATTAAATGGTGCCTTTCGAGTGCAAAGGGTTAAAATTGTACAATTTTAACATTCCTAACATTTTTAACTATTTAAAAATTTACAATTGTGCAAATAACGTAAAATTGTCTGCAGCCTTCCAAACACCTAACCAAAAGCCTCTATTTTCCTTAAATACATTTATAATTAATAAATAAATTCCTCGATTTGCATTCTTAATTTAAGGCACAAATCTATAAATACAGCCAATGCTTTAAATTCCTGTAACAATTATTTACAGAATAATGTAATATATATTAATATACCAAGTGCAGAATAACAGCAAATTTGAATCGCAGCAGATTCCCGCGAAAACTCGCGAACATAACCTCAAACTAACGCCACGCACACGCTCGAAACGCGTTTCACTTTTCCAGCGCTGGAACAAAATCGACTGTCAATGGAACAAACGAGACTGTCAAAAATTTCATTGTCACGGATATTCCTCTTCTTTTTCGACGTTTTATCATCCGCGAGACACGACCACGGGCCTCCTCTATGCGCCAGCGCCATTTTCATGCTTCACACTTCGTATTTATAGAGAAACAATGTTGCACACGGTGCGATCGAGACGCGTCTTTTTCTCACTTTCATTGAGATTTAAAATGCTCGTACGTATTCGATGCAGTGGCGAAGTACACGTTGGTGGTACCGCGTCGTTCTCGTCCCTTCTCTTCCTCTTCTCGTTCGCGTTCCCGTCACAAGGGTTCGCTGCCTTTCTTCCTCATTCGTCAACGACGTCACACCGTTTTTCCAACAACGCTTTCAACGCGTGTCAGCAACAATGCGCGTAAAAAGCACGCGCGTGCATTGTTACCCGGCGACACCCAGATTTTTTTACAATATCTCGCAGCCATGGCTGCTTAACACGTACGGGTATCCTGTGAAGCCATTGTCTACGTCCTTTTACACGCTTCTTCGAAATCTTTGCCTCGTGTATTGCGCTTTAACAGGATGCTACAGTCGAGTTCCGTTTAATAAGTTAATAACGAATTAATTTATTTTGTGTTCAATGAGATTTGGAGAAGTTTGTCAGTGATGGATGAAATTTAATAACGATAAGAACAATTATTTATTTAATTAATTACATAGATTATCAGACACAAATGTTACGTTGAAATATAATTAATTTATCACAATTAATCTCGCACACGTCTTCTCACTGTTAAAACTTAATTTGCAACTAACTTATGCCAAATCACTTTTCTTTTTTCTTTCTTCTTTTATACATTACATTCACATACACAATTCATACAACAACTTTAATCATTATAGGCATAGTCATTTATCATAATAACCTGAATTCATTAGATAATTCAATCCCATGCATACTTGTTACACTCATTCCAATATATATGTATTTAAAAATCTATGTAACCATTACCACAAAGTTGTGGTAGGATGAATATATGTGAGATGTTGGTATTATAATATGGACTTAGTAGAATATTTATTTTTGAAAATTAATCTATGGTATGATAGTGACTTATTTTTAAAAGTTATTGGAACTTGTAACTCTGCTTTTAGATATATTTTGTGTTCAATGAGCTCTGGAGAAAATAATGTAGCATGTACATAAGTGGGATGTTGGTATTATAATATGGACTTAGTAGAATATTTATTTTTGAAAATTATTCTATGATATGATAGTGACTTATTTTTGAAAGTTATTGGAACTTGTAACTCTGCTTTTAGATATATTTTGTGTTCAATGAGCTTTGGAGAAGATGTGGTAGCATGTAAATAAGTGGGATGTTGGTATTATAATATGGACTTAGCAGAATATTTATTTTTGAAAATTAATCTATGGTATGATAGTGACTTATTTTTAAAAGTTATTGGAACTTGTAACTCTGCTTTTAGATATATTTTATATTCAATGAGCTCTGGAGAAAATAAGGTAGCATGTACATAAGTAGGATGTTGGTATTATAATATTGACTTAGTAGAATATATATTTTTGAAAATTATTCTATGATATAATAGTGACTTATTTTTAAAAGTTATTGGAACTTGTCACTTTTCTTTTAGATCTATACTTTGTGTTCAATGAGCTTTGGAGAACTTGTGCTAGCATGAATATATATGAGATGTTGGTATTATAATATTGATTTAGTTGAATATTTATTTTTGAAAATTACTGTGTGGTAAAACATGGACTAATTTTTAAAAGTTATTGGAATTTATAAGATCTGCAAGCTGATAAGTTATATATACGTTTTAGCGCTTGTCATTCTTCTTTTAAATATATATTTTATGTTCAATGAACTTCAATGAAGTTGTAGTAGTATGTGCATATTTATGTATGTGCATGAGATGTTATATATTTTTGAAAATTATTATATTATTCTGTAAATTATAAGCTTGGTTCGTGTTGATATAGGAATTAATAAAAATGGCTGTGGTTAAACATGGTAGAGAAAAACAGACTGAAGTAATATGAAAATCTAAAAAATATTTGTTTTCTTTTTTCGTTTATTTTGTTAGTGTGCAAATTCTTTTTGTTGCGAATGTTTCTATATTATTTAAAAAATTCTATAATAATACAGTATGGATGACATTATGGAATAAACTAAAATACTTTCTTTATAGAAGATTATAAAATTCTTGTTTATTTTATTTAATAAGAATTTGTATAATAAAAAGAATTTTATTATGAATAAAAAATTAAAAAAAGGAACTTAGAAATTTTTGAATCCTAGATTATGGAGAAATTTATATATAATAGTAATTTATATAAAATAGTAACTATTTATATAATAGTAATTTATAATTAAATTTGTAGAGTATGAAGATAAGTCCAATAAATTTATGTAATAAATTTGTGACGAAAAGAAAGTGTAATTAAAAAGAAATAAAATTTATAACTAATGGTGTATCTAGAGGGTAGAAAATAATTAACAGGTAATATACTAAAGCTTATACACAATGTTAAAAATTTACAATACAAATAAAAACTTGGAAATACAATATTGATTTTAAATTAGTAAAATAAATTTATACTTTATAGAACTAATTTTTCTCGTACTCTAATCATTAAATATACATACATCGAACTTAAATTTTTTAATAAAATTACTAATCCTAGAATTTTTATTCTATAAAATTTAATTAAGATTTATTTCATAAGAAACCATATTTTTTGTCTTTAATCATAAATTTTCTTGTCTTTATTTATTATTTATAAAATAAATTGGTATATTAATTTCAATTCCAATTCTAACATATTTTTATACTTGTTCCATCATAAACCTGACTTCATATACTTCCTCAAATAGTAACTTTTTAATGAAATAATTAATTCCAATTTCTCTCATACTCTAATTATTACAAATACATACATCGAACTTAAATTTTCTAATAAAATTATTAATCCTGTAATTTTTATTTTATAAAATTTAATTAAGATTTATTTTATAAGAAAACATATTTTTTAATCATAGATTTTTTAACTCTGTTTATTTATTATTTATAAAACAAATTGGTATATCAATTTCAATTCCAATTCTAACATATACGTAATTTTTATACGTGTTCCACCATAAACCTGACTTCATGTATCACCATATATTATATAATAAATCCTAAAATACGAAAATACGTAATAAAATTACACACGTATTACAAACATTTCCTAGAAAGTATTCAACAAGCGTAGTTAATGAAATATACATATAAGCTTTCCAAAGATTTACAATTTTAATTGGAATTTTAATTAATGACCCCATTTCGACAATAAAAATTCCAGAAATTTTTCACGAACCTACCCATAACCCAGCCATTCCCTGTCTTATACAGTTAGCCCTCTTACAACACGGTTTCACTATAACACGATTCAAAAATTGCGGGAATCCTCCTACAACACGGTATCCTATAACACGGATTCGCATTAACAAGATTAAGAAAATTGCGAAGACTTTTGTACAACACTGTACTTCTACAGCCACGACGAAGCTTGCCGTCTTTAAAGATACAGTGTTGCAGAAAGTTTTTGTCTTGGGTTGTACATACATTTAAATTTTTAATCAAAATTAAGTTGTTTATGTAAAACCAAAAAATAAAAAAAAAAAAATTGGTTTTAATAAGTTTTCGGAACGTAACTCCCCTTTTTGCACTAGCTCTTGGTCTCACACAACACGGCATTTTCTGGGAACCTATCTATCATACATTTACATTTTTAATAGAAATTAAGTTATTTATGTAGAACTAAAAAAAAAAAAAAAAATTGGTTTTAATAAGTTTTCGGAACGTAACTCCCCTTTTTGCACTAGCTCTGGGTCTGATACAACACGGTTTCACACAACACGACATTTTCTAGGAACCTATCTACCGTGTTACAGGAGGGTTATCTGTACATATATCTCCGAAAAAGGTATTCACCGAATATATCATTTGTATTCATTAAGCAACGATTATTCGGAAACTGCAGTTTCGTTACTTTCCCCGCATTGTTAGCCAGCGCGTAGCCCGTATTAAAACGATATTTCAACCGAATAGAGGCAATCACGTACAATATTTTTCCAGGTCTCGGTACAAACGCTACCAGCGCAAACAATACGTACGCGAGACGCAAGGACACAACGGCGCGAACACGATGTACCGTGTTAACGAGATACTAATTTGTCGGCAACACGAACGCGCGGCAGTTGCTTTCGTTGGAAATACGGGGAGCAGCGGAACGGAGAGAGAAGGCCGATTCAGCGATCATGCATCGGTGCACGCTACCGCCGCGATTCCGCGTACGTGCACACGTGTGTAAAATACCGCGAGTCGATGAGCCATAGTCTGACTAATTGCGCTCGAGCTTCGTTTCTGCCCACGACTCCGGCCCCGATCTGACGAAAAATTTGCCACCGACCTACCCGACAAATTTCAATGAAATCGCACCGCGCATGCGCCCCGCTGCATAGCTGCGCGAGCACGTCGCGTTTCAGCGGCCCGTGGCAATGTTCGACGTGCGGAAATAATGCGCGGTGAATAACGTTTAACCGTACTTTCGTTCCTCTTTCCAAAAAATTCCCTTTTATTTTCCACATCCATTATCGGTTTCGAAGGTATCTGGTGTATTCTATCTTCGCTTTCTGCAGTTATCGCGACGTTTAATTCGGCAAGATCGGATAAAGGAAAATGTTAAAAGGAGGCCATTTTTGGCATTGCTTGGAAAGGAAAAATTCCTTCGTGCTAACCTAACCTAACCTATAAAAGTGGCACAGCAATGGTAGTGCAACCGAGTAGGGGATTCTACTTGAAAAAATAAATAAAAAATAAAGAATAAAATTTGTTCATTTAAAGCTTCGTTTTATTTGAACATTTTAAGCGATGACAAATATATTCATAAAATATGTGCCAGTAATTATGAAATGTTAATTTCGAATATTAATTTAATCTGAAATATTAACCCTTTACACTCGAGAGGTGACCCTCACCATTTCATAAAATTTGGAAGATCGATATTAATTAATGTATCAAATTTAATGTAATGTAACAGTGTGAGAAGTATCGAAGTTAAATAATTATACAATTCGATTATTATACAATTCTTTATTTACGGCTCAAAAAAGTATCGTCAATTTTTTAGTAGAGAATCTTTGAATTTTTACTCTTCTCTAACCAAAAAATCGTCGAGTGCAAAGGGTTAATAATATACTAAATAATTTTCTGTTATTTTTGCAAAAATAGTTTAATTTCCATACTAATGTCAATGAGTGCAACGACACAACTATTTTCTTTGGATTTTTGTGCTAAACCACTTCCGCAATTATTGGAATATGAAAAATATACAGGATGCCCCAGAAACGATAGTACAACCGGGAAGGGAATGATTCTACGTGAAAAAACAAATCGAAAATGAAGAATAAAGTTTTTTCATTCGAAGCCTCGTTTTCGAGAAAACCGTCTTTGAATATTCACAGAGTACGTGTGCACTTGGCTATGGTTTAGATATATCAATACCATCAATACATTGACATCGGTGGTACAACGAAGGAGGGGGTGATGCTACGTGAAAAAATAAATCAAAAATAAAGAATAAAATTTTTTCATTCGAAGCTTTGTTTTCGAGAAAATCGACGTTGAATGTCTGTTGAATACGCTGATATATATATGGTCCATTCGACTTACGAAGTACTATGGGTTGCGGACAAGAAGTCGCTCCGCCTACCACGCTCGCTCGTAGCCCCCACTCCTCTATGACACTACCGCAACCGCTACCTTCAGGCTCAGTAATGTTATACGTTAACATAGGCGTAAGATTGTGCAGTAATATTAAATAGTAAAGTAAACTCTACATCCTAGAGATGTGGGGACGATCCCTTCCCCTGTGTTTTGTATTTTGTCTCCTATTTTCTGGAGACGTCCTGTGACCTGCGTGGCCTTAAACTGGCTAGTTCTAACCGTTCGCCTGTTCAATAAAGAACTATACAGTTTTTCCACTGTTTCCACTGATTACTATTCCTTTTCGTTACAACCCCTTTAAAAAAGATATTTGTAAATTTCCTACACTCGAATATTGCAATACATTGCAAGCCTGCGAACATGAGAGTAATACTGCACAAGCAAAACATGATTATTTTCACTTATACTTCGTAAATATTGAACACATATTTAATACGTACTTAATATATATTTACAAATATTTATATATTTTATACATATTTAATAAAATATAAGTATAGTTGAATAAAATTAGGAAGTGAACATTTATCAGAAGAATATGAAATTAATGTTTCAAGGATATGTCTACGCTCTTGCATCTATTTTTTACGTCTGTTTCCATTGTTTCGTTAGTTGTCTTTGTCATATTGGTGTTATATGATTAGGTTAATAGGAAGGGATCATTTCTGCCAATAAGGGAAGCGCGTTTACTCTACCTCTGCGATGGCGTTAGAATGGGTGGGGTGGAGAGGGTTGGTGGGGATTCGGTCCTACGTTTTGCTCAGCGGACTTCTTGTCCGCAACGCATAGTACACGCGCACTCGGTGAATGTTCAAAGTCGATTTTCTCGAAAACGAAGCTTCGAATCAAAAAATTTTATTCTTTATTTTCGATTTATTTTTTCATGTAGAATCACCCTCCCATTGATTGTACCATCGGTAGTCATCTATTGATGGTCTATTCACCTATGCGATAGCTAAGTATACGCAGACTTGGTGAATATTTAAAGTCAATTTTCTCGAAAACGAAGCTTCGAATTAAAAAATTTTATTCTTTATTTTTGATTTGTTTTTTTCATGTAGAATCACCCTCTTCTCGTTTGTACTGACATTGCTGGAACATCCTGTATTTAATCAGTCTCGTTTTTATATATTTCAACTCATATTTGACTACTTTTCCATCATTTCTCGACAAAATGACACAGGAATTTTTTGTTCCTTGGAAGATACTCTTAAAAGTCCTGAAGGGACTTTTCATTTTCAGGCAATGCCAAAAATGGCTCTTTTTTAACACCTTCCTTTGGTTGGAGGTTGGAGGTTGGAATAGATAAATGTAATTTAATATGTGAACAGCGGCGCCACAATCGGGTAATTGTTAACACGAGTCACGTAGACTATAGATGGGCCGCGTTATTGCGTATATTGCAAACGTTTGGCGGTAGATTTATCGACCTGTAATGAGTAGCTAAATGTGTTATACACGAATGATAATAGCTGTATTGGTATGATGAAGACAAATAATTATATACGATTATGTTTCTATTTAAATGAAATAAAAGAAATACGTTAATATGCGTGTAATATATTCAGGTTTCATTTTATACGAAATTAGCAAAATGGTCTGGGTGAAAAATTTGGTTATCTAGAAAATATTGATTATATCGGTATTTTAAACAATTTTCGCATTGTATTTTATTCCAAATCTAATTAAAACTCTGTTTAATTTTTGTTCAAATTTAATATGGAAGACGAAGCAAAGAAAGTGATTTAGTTTTTAGTAACACTATGTTGCAAAATTCATCAGAACATTGTTATTAAAAATTTCAATTATTTATGAGGTAACAAGTTCATGTATAAGAAGATAATTATTTATAACTATTATAATTTCTATATTACTATTGTTATACGTGATTATAATATTATAACTTATCATAAGTACATGAAGAAGAATCATTTTTCTATAATGAGAGACTTTTATCAAACTACAAAAACAAAGAAAAAATATTTCCAAATATAAATAAAAGAATAAAGCAATATAACAAATTAAATTTTATAAATAATTTGTACACTCTGCATATTTATGAACATTACTTGTTAACATATTATTATAGTTATACTTATGAATTAATGAAAAAGAATCATTTTTCTATAATGGACGACTTCTACCAAACCACAAAGATAAAGAAAAAATATTTGCAATTATAAATAAAAGAATAAAGCAATATGATAAATTGAATTTTACAAATAATTTGTACACACTGTATATTTATGAGTCCATGAAAAAGAATCATTTTTCTATAATGGAAGACTGTTATCAAACCACAAAAATAAAGAAAAAATATTTCAAAATATAAATAAAAGAATAAAGCAATATAACAAATTGAATTTTATAAATAATTTGTACATACTGTATATTTATAAACATTATTCGTTAAAGTATTATGATAGTTATAATTATGAGTGCACGAATAAACTATATAATGTAAAATATATATAAAATATATGAATAAAATAATATAATTATGAGTCCATGAATCCACACAAATATAGAAAAAATATTTCCAAATATAAATAAAAGAATAAAGCAATATAACAAATTGAATTTTATAAATAATTTATACATACTACACGTTATTTTACATTTGTTTGCAGCCTATATTTCCGAAAATTATTCGTAAAAATGACAAAAATTGCATTTACACGTATCCCTCCATCACTCGAATCCAATAAAATTTAAATACATCAAAATAATATTCAACCCGAAAATTATTTTCCTGTCCGCAGAATTGCTTTTCTAACACGTTCGTGCCCACCGTGTACGCTGCGCAAAGCATGTTTGCGTATGTACCGAGTTACCGCGCGTAAATTCACCACGAAAAACAAGCATCGGCGTGAAACGGCAACGCAACGAATAGACGTTCTAAAATCCGTAACATTGTACCCTGCCGTCTGTACGTGTACGTATATAAAAATCAAACAAGCGCGGGCACGTGTGTTCGCGGTTATACGAATGTTCAGAAATCTCTGAATCATACGTATGTACAATACAATCGTTTCGAAAGAGCTGATCTAAACGAACGTGACCGTTTTTCAGAGAGCCCGAGAAACCGATGTCGTTCGCCTCGTACCACAAGCGTTTCCCGCCCGAGAATACCGGAAGCGCTGGAATTCGTTTCAACGAGGCCGGGATTTCTGAAGGCCGCCGTTCTTGCAACGTGAAAAGCAAAACCGCAGACCAACCGAGTAAAAGTTCACGCCTTGTTCCACCAGTATCGGTAATAATCTTCTTCTGCCTCTTTTTACTCTGTTTTTATAGCTATTACAAAACGACGGTGATCGCGTCCAATTCTATTCTTTTAGGTTAGGTTAGGTGGTGGGGGTATTGTAATTCGGATTAAAAATATCGATTTTTTTTTTTTTTACGTTTTCTCAAAATGTATGCTCCGGAAAATGTCTGTGTGAAAGGATTTGTTAAAATTCTTAAAATTAACGAAGTTATAGACGTTTAAAGTGAGACCTATAGGCATTGTGCAATAGGTAACGAAAACTTTAAACGCGGTTTTCTCGAAAACGGATTTTTTGAACTGGTTGAAGGGATATCTCGCGTTTTAGGTGACATATCGACATGAAATTTGGAGGAGATATTCGTAGGGTGTACCTCCACCAAGTGAACAACGGATTTCAAAATCTGAGGTTTTTTTATATTTTTGTTAAGACTCGAAATACGGAAGCATAAAGAAAATCGATATTTAAGCTTCGAAATGCTGCCAATTTTTTAATTTTCGAAATTTTGGCTGTTTTAGTGGTTCGTACTATAGATGTAGTTATACTAAGTAAGATGCTTCTTGGTTTTTTCGTTTCAGATTACCAGATGGCCCGGAATCACGTCAGGCATTCGAACCCGTTTTTAAAACACGATTTATCTAAAGCTATATAATTTCCACAATTTTCAATAATTTCGTAAAAATAAAAAATTGGAAATACTTTGTAAGTATAAATAAATCTGAGTGTGAAAACTGTATGCCAATATGTATCATAGTTTTCTTAGAAAAAATCCTGAAAAATCGATTTTTATAAGATTATAACAATATCTCCTTAACATTAGGTTATTTGATTTTGGCGCCATTTTGACGTACTTCGAATTATATGACGAAAACTACATTAGAATCCGTTTACATTTAAATCAAAATAATCCCTAGAAATATCATATAATAAAATATATA
>NW_016909464.1:43514-59238 GCF_001483705.2 Eufriesea mexicana
TCACCCAAGAAATAATTTTGATAGAAAACATAAGTTTCTAATTAAAAATTGTAATTATAGTTCAACAATGAAGACGCGTTGTTCTTTCCAAGTGCGCGCCATTTTTAACATTTTGCACTCGAGAGGCGACACTCAGTCGCCATTTAATCAGATTCTAAAGATCGATGTTAATTAACATATCAAATTGAAAATTACCCAATAATGCATGGATTATCGAAATAAAATAATTCTACGTCTTAATTTGTATACGATTTTTTATTTACCGTTTTAAAAACATCGTCGTCTTTATGGCAGAAAGTCTTCTAATTACTACTTATTATTTATTATTTATTTACTATTTATTATATATTAATTACTATTAATTATTTTATAACGAAAAAATCGCTGAGTGCAAAGGTAGGAGTGCAAACCAAACCTAACCTAACCTAACCTAACCTAACCCTGAACTGTCAGTTGTCACGCTGTCTTTTTCTTTACGTTGGCAACACTTCACCTTACAAATGGCGCAAAATTCAAATCTCGCGTGAATTTTAGGACACCCTCTATATCTCACAATTTCATTTATAAATTAATAGTGAATAATTATGCTACTTTTTAATTTGCGTTGTAAACAAAATGTCGACGTGAGTGTATAGAGAAAGGTACACAATAAATACCCGTAAACCTAGTGTTGACAGCGATGTTGTCAAGTAATATTATAAAATGATTGGCTATTTTTATGGCAACGTTTTGAGAGACACGATTTCCTCCTTTCCTTGTCGCGAAAGGGCCCAAGAAATTACGGACCACTGAAGGGAGCTTCGCATCTTGTTTCTGACTTCAGGGTAAGTAGGCTTACTGTCATCTGAAGTTCGTAGTAAGTTGCAAAAGTTACATTTTCGTGAAAGTTCGTTACCGAATTGAAGGATACTGATGACCTAACATAGCTGCTGGTCCTTTTACCTACACAAATAGTGAAATATTGATCAATTAACCCTTTGCACTCGAGAGGCCTTCTTCAGCCGCCATTTCATAAAACTTCGAAGATCGATATTAATTAATATGTCAAATTTACGATAATGTTATAATAATGTTAATATAATATTGATGTGCGAGGTATCGAAATCAAATAATTCTACGTGTTAATTATTATACGATTTCTTATTTACTTTTTTATTTCAAAAAATATCGTGAATTTTATGGCAGACAGTCTTCGAATTATTATTTTTCTGCAACCAAAAAATCGCCGATTGCAAAGGGTTAATAACGAACCTGAACTGTCAGTTGTCACGCTGTCATTTTTCTTTCGTTGGCAATACTCCACCGCATAAATGGCGGGAGATTCAAATCTCGCGTGAATTTTAGGACACCCTGTATATCTCACAATTGCATTTATAAATTAACAGCGTATAATTATGTTACCTTTTAAGTCGCGTTGTAAACAAAATTCAAATCTTCGAATGCCTATTTTCCTTTAGCCAAAAAATTGTCGAATGCAAAGGGTTAACTCCCTCTCATAACGGACCGTGAAAGCCGGTGGCGGGGTCATTCCTGACCCGTGCTGGGTTCTATGTATAATCGTTCCCAAAGTTTGTTTCAAATCCGTGTACAGTGGAACGTCCACTATCTGAACGAGTAAAGAGATAGCTGCCCTGATAGACTATTTTTGGAATAATCGAGCTGGAAGAATTGGTTTTATGAACGCTTCACAGAATGATTTTTATGAGAGAATATGAAAGATACTTGGAGAATTTATTTTCTGTTTCTAAATATTGCTAAATTTGAAATTTTTGTTGAAATGTACATTTTAGACTTAGTATATATCCTCTCTATACTTTAGTATTTTTAATGCAATATTGTTGTGATGCTATGTGTGCTTTGCAATGTGTCGCGATATTAAATGCTTCACAAAATGATTTTTATGAGAAAATATAAAAGATACTTAGGGAATTTATTATCTGTTTCTAAATATTGCTAAATTTGGAATTTTTGTTGAAATGTATATTTTAGACTTAGTATATATCCTCTCTATTCTTTAGTAATTTTAATGCAATATTGTTTCGTTGCTATATGTGGTTTGCAACGTATTGTGGAATTAAATGAGACAGTAGATACATCATTTTGTATGAAGAACGAATTAACCAAATATACTATCACTCGTAATTTCATAGTCTGAATTATTTTTAGTTTCATAGCTTTCTGCTGAATTAATGAGTTTAATATTGGCATGTCAATGTCATTCATGCAATGTCATTTATAGATTGCTTAATTTAATTTAATTCGCCATGGAGACAGTTATTGGTTTCTACTACTTAATTTTAGAATTTGAATAATTTTAAGTCATCGCTTTTCTCTTGCACAGTTAGTTACATTTCTACCAATTAATTAATTTCTCTTCTGATTTCAACAAATTCTTTTTTTCTCAATTATTTCGATATAGATGAAGTGTATATTCATTAGACTCGCAATTAGATAAAATATTGAATTAGAATATTTGAAGCAAAAACGATATATGTTTCAAAATATAAACCGTATGATACAGTTTAGATACATATAATTTAAATTCACATAATTTATTGTGTATATGAATAATTTTCCCCTTCTTGATATTTTGATTAAGTGAGTATCAACATCCTACTACCTATACAATTTTTATTTTAATTTTATTCATTTCCTGTCCTCTTATATTATAAGAATATATTTATATAATTTCAAATAATGATTAAATAATAATTAAAAGAAGAAAGTTCATTATTATTGTTACCATTATTATTATTGTTATTATTATTATTATTACACCACAGAGAAAATATATTATAAGATAAAAATTTTTTTAAATAATAATTAAATAATAATTTTAAAATAGTTCATTATCATTGTTATCATTATTATTACACCACAGAGAAAATATTATATTGTAAGATAAAATTTTTTAAATAATAATTATATAATAATTAAAAGAAAGAAGTTCACTATTATTGTTACCATTATTATTATTACACCACAGAGAAAATATTACATTGCAAGATAAAAAATATTTAAAATAATAATTAAATAATAACTTCAAAAAAGTGTTCGTTATTATTGCTATCACTATTATTATTATACCACAGAGAAAATATTATATTATAAAATAAAAAGTTTTTAGAATAATAATTAAATAACAATTTAAATAAAAGTTCATTATTATTGTTATCATTATTAATATTACACAATAGACAAAATTTTTCTTCATGAGGTGGTATAAGATTCCATTATACTATATTCAAAATCAAAAAGCTTACATATATTCATTTAAAATATATGCACAAAACAATATAAAACTTGCATTTTCTTTCTTTCTTTAATTTTTTCGTAATAGTAAGCTGATACGATTATTACTAATTCGTTTTTTAAAAGTGAAACAATTTCTTAGTCATTCACACGTCAGTCATTAAATTACTCTGAATGACCTAACCATTGTCATACGAGAATTAGAGATTCCCTATTGATAACTAATTCAGACACGTGTTAAACTTTCCAATAGGAACATTTCCATCTCACAAATCATGATACATTTCCTATCAACGCTTTAGAAAGGGACTTAAAGGTAGCATAAACATGTTAAGATAATAGATCTAGAATAGGTCTTGTAATTAAAGCGATAACAATAGCGCTGACATTTTAACGTAAACCATTCAAACTCACGTTATATGCTAATCGCGTACAATTCATTTAGCAAATGAGGTCTACAACATTCGAGAGAAATAAAGCAAAGCTTATATCGACGTAAAATTTATTAGTTATAAAATACTAACTATACGCGGGAAAAGAAACAGTAGGTCAGCAAGCAATAATAAAGTATGCAAATTAGTAAAAGTAAATTAACGGATATAGCAGAACGTCGATTATGCGAATTTTGATTATCCGAATACAGAATGAGTTCAAGCCAAAAATCCAAAAGAAATGCTTTTATCACTTATTTTGTGCTGCCATTATCTACATTAGAATAAAATACAGCTATTTTTGACAAAATAACAAAATCTTTAGGTTGATCAAATAATTTGACGAAAATAATTTTGTTTAAATTTATAAAATAATTTTGTGACTAATTTTTCAATTTGAGATAATATTTGAAGTACGAAATTTAGAATACTTCGAAATGAAACATTAATGAAAAATTAAAACTAGAATTAAAAAATTTGGCACGTGATATATTTGAATATGAAGACTATTGCGACAGTTTCGTACAGACTACTGCAAAAGTTTGAAATAAAAAAATAAAAAGTTTAATATCCTTAACCTAAAAAATAATTGTGACATATTTTAAAAATTTTCAATTTTTAATTGATATATGACATAATTCAGAATTTATTTCTCTGAAACCGTTTATTTGAACGTGTCCCTTAATTAATCCAAATAATTTACGTTTTATTATACCAATTATTCACTATAAACGTGATGGTTTCACTATATTTAACATCACAATGCATCAAGTTACATCTTGTCATTATAAGCTACTCTTCTTATATTTACGACCATAATTACAATTAAAACACGTTTTAATATGCACAAAATTCGATCGAATTTCGAAAATTTTTATCTGATTTTATCATGGATGA
Organism: Eufriesea mexicana; assembly: GCF_001483705.2. Taxonomy (NCBI): domain Eukaryota; kingdom Metazoa; phylum Arthropoda; class Insecta; order Hymenoptera; family Apidae; genus Eufriesea; species Eufriesea mexicana. The sequence continues at coordinate 48,095 of NW_016909464.1, forward strand.
AATAGATATGCATATAATAATCTTTCAGAACATTTAATAAAAACAAATTCTAAACAGCATTAAATGACCTTAAATAACCTCAAACAACTTTAACCGACCTTCAAAAGCCAAAGTATTTATTACAGATCAATAAATTCACCTTGAAACGAACTATCCACTTGCATAAAAAAGCATACGGTTCTATTAAAAGAAACCAAGGTCACCTTGGAATCTCGAAAACACGTGCACCTAGCAAAAATTTATAACCACTAAAAAACGTACCCCACAAAACAGACTAAGTTCCATTTGAAACATTTTTCGAAAGGAACTATAGTTCAGGAAATAATCGAGTTCAAAACTTCAAATGGAACACCCTGTATAACCACAAAGTAAACCTGAATACCATTTCGATATATAATTTTTCATAAATCAAACGGTAGTAAAAGAGGTTAGGTCGTTGAAGCGTGTTTCGTGATCGAGGAAAGAAAGTAATATACGTGTATCGCGAAAAAATAAAAAAAGAATGTTACTAAAGAGAGATATAATTTTTCTCAAAGCTCAAGCGGTCCTTATGCAGTATTAAATCCTTGGAACGACGGAAGTAGGATCACTTACGTAAGGTCATATAAGTGCGACAGGTATGCGAGTCCTTCGAGAAACACGAACACGCGGATTAACCTGCACACGGACGAGCGACCTGCGCGACACTCGGTGCGGTTATGTAATTTATTTTACGTTCGTTTTAAGAGGCAATTCGACGGTACAGAGATGCCGATCGTTTGTATACTTACCACTAGCGGTTACTGACGTCGCATCATACGAGTTGCTTCGAGATTTCCGAACATAACCTCAAAAACGATAGCGATAATTTAACGAAGAAAAAGCGCGCGGTATTAATCCAGATTATTAAAAACGAGTAACGAGGAGACACTGCTTATCTGTAGACAAGCTTTTTCGTTTGTTTCGGCTGCGAACTTTTCGCTGCATTGTAACATGCAGCTTGAAATGTTCGTGACTCTATGCTACCCATTAGACACGGTAATGTAGTTCGTGATACATACATACATACGTAAGTACTTCTTTTTATCGTGGTTCGTGATCTGTATTGTAATCGTTGTTCCAAAGATTGTACAATAGGAATCATCGATTAAACGAATTGACGCTAATCATAACCTACGCTAGCTTCAAGTTCCCAGCAGTATTTACATTTTTCACGGGTTATTACTGTTCAAACCAACGTGACGAGAGAAGTTAAGAAATTATGCAGAAATTATATAAGATTATCTCAACGATTTTTGTTAATTATAAATAATTGCAAATTGCAAATTATTATACAATATAAATTATAAATAATTGCAAATTGTAAATTATAAATTAGAAATTAGAAATCATTTTATAAATAATAATGTAACTTATATTGTATCATATGCAATTTTATAATTTACTATACTTCTTTTAAAATATTTCACAAGTGTACCACTTAATTATGACAATGTATGTAATTGTTGTAATTGCCATAATGTTCACCCTAGTTATTTTCATCAATTATAAATTATAAATAACTGTAAATTGTAAATTATCAAAAACTACAAATAAAGCATAAAATATAAATTGCAAATAATTTTATAAATAATTGTGTAATTTACATTGCATGCTCTGCAATTTTATAATTTACTATACTTTTAAAATATTTCACAAGTGTACCACTTAATTATGACAATGTATGTAATTGTTGTAATTGCCATAATGTTTACCCTAATTATTTTCATCAATTATAAATTATAAATAATTGTAAATTGTAAATTATCAGAAACTACAAATAAAGCATAAAATATAAATTACAAACAATTCAATAATATAAATAATCGTGTAATTTATATTGCATGATTTGCAATTTTATAATTTATTATGCTCGTTTAAAACATTTCAAAAATGTACCACTTTATAATGGCAACGTATGTAACTGTTGTAATTGCCATAATGTTTACCCTGGTTATGCACTAAATTCAAACAGAATTAAAAAGAAACTTTTAAACGACATTTGTCTTATTTACTTTTATTATATTTAAGAATTATTTTTCAAGATTCTTTCTTTTTTAGAAATTTGAAATTCGACAAAATATATTTTTAAGAAAAAAGGTAATTTATAACGATTTTCATTTAATCCTATAGAGTTAATTATCTGCTTGGATATTAAAAACGATCTATTTCTCGCGTTACTCCGTGTCATTCCGTCCATGTCGAAAACCCAAGATTTTCTTACTCGGGTAAGTCCTCTCAGCACGCAGCATAGAGATTTAAATTGAAATTACAGTCTTGACGACGCTAATTATTTCTATTACGAGTGGAATTAAAATTGTACGAGCGACTCAATGACGCAGAGCATGCACTTTCCTGACAGTCGACTGCTGCACATGTGATCATGTCAGATCTGCCTAAGGTCGAGGCAGAAACAGTGAACTTCGTTAAGCCTCATATGTGCACGTATTGTCATCATCGTCGACGAACATTTTATTCGCCATAGTGTTACCCCATTTATCCTCGTGACAACCTTGTGCCATAACTATCAACCTTGTGATACAAATATCTATTTCTCGTCGATACCCTATTTAAGGATTTCAATATTCATCAATTTGATTAATCAAAATTGAAAAACACATTACCTTCTATCGAGTAGACGGGACAAATCGTCCTGTTCGACCTGTACATCAAATTTTTCCACGTTCCAGTCACCCATCGTGACGACAATATCGCGACGACTATAGCAACATTTACCAAGATCAAAGTCTATTTCGATCCGCTGAATTCGTTCTTGAATCACCGTCGTATAATTCGCGCGAGACGATAATCCGAGAATTCACGAACGCACACTGTCAAAAAATAACAAATTTCGTTACGAAATATTTCCGACAAAATAAATAAAAAAAAATGTCAACTCACTCGTCCGCGATCAACACGTGTCCCAGTTTCTGCGCAGGATTTGAAAAATTCTTATTCCGTCGTGGTAGCCAGCGAAGCGTGGTTAAAGAGTAGCCATGAAGGGCATTTATCGTCACAGTGGTCGTGACCAATTCATTGTCGCTTCACCGAGAGAGCGAAAATATCGCTTCGACTGGCCATGCCTATTTATAAACCTTCTTAAGGAGATTCTCGGACGTTTTCCTTCCTTCTCTCTTTCTCTTTTATAGCAATAACCTCTCTTTGTTCCGAGACACTGAAACCGTGGACCCTTAAAGAGAGATCGAATAAGGTGGCGAGCCACGGGAACCAAGCCGCGTCACGAGAAACGGCACGATTGATTGTCGTATCGTTTTCAAAGTATCCTTTACACCGCGAACGCCGTACCGAACCTTGCGCAGCCTCGATTATATTTTTCTCTCTCATCGCTGCTACATTTTTCCACCTCTCCTTCGTATTTCTAATGGCACTACTTATAAAGCATAGAGCGTTAATACGTCACGAATTTCGGTATAGAATCATTCTAAATGTGTGTTTATTTACCTACGTGAATTTCTTTCGTCGTGGCAGCAGGGTTAGGTTTCGATGTTTCCGATTTCAAACAATTTCTTCCGCTTCGTCCCGCTAGATGGTGCGACGATTGGCTGCTAACGACGAGAGTCAAATCACGTCTCCTCGCTTTGTTTAATAACATCGCTTGACTAGCGTATTCATTTCTACATTTCGTCGCCGACGCGTCGTCGCTACAACGTTATACCACTGAGGTTAGGGTTACGTAATTTTCGTCGTCGTCACGAAATTTCGCGTATCTCGAGTAATGTAGGAAAATCGGAATCGTAGTGTGATAGAAATATCACACGGAAACGTGCACGGATTTAGTTGATTTTACGGACGTAAATGGAGGTTATTTTGGCGTTAATGGATTTTCGAAATTTGAGTAGTATCGCGATATCGATCGAAATATTTCGCGCACACGATGCACGGTTTTACTCGGTTTCACTTAATTCGTCTCTCCATTCGTTTCTAGAGCTACGAGAATACTCTCGTAGGACATCACATGTTTACTGACACTGGCGCGAAAATATAACTCGGGAAACTGTTGCAGCATCCGTAGTAACAGACCACCACTCGTCGAGCGCTACTCGATGATAGATAGAGACCACGGATACAACGCAGTCAATAAGTCAGTTCCGTGTTTATTTCCGCTATTTGTTTTTACTATTACCCTTCAATATTTGCATCTCAAAAAAATACTATCCACCACTGCTAACCGTTAAACGCTTACGGCATTCTCAATTTGTCACTGTACATCACTTTTATAACACCAGTTTCTTCGTAACGTTTAACCATAAATATAAGAATACGTAGAATGTTGATAAATAATTTTTATTGTTTCAGAACATTTGAATCACCAAACTCCTAAGAACCACGCACTATAAAACAGTTTACGAAATTAAAGAGGAGTTCGTGATGCAAACGCAAAGTATCCGTTTAAAACGTACATAAAATTGCGGTGAAATTTTTGTTTAATTTCCGTACAACTTCTTCGACGATACATATCGCGCGTTCGTTTCCCGGCACGACGCGAAGTTTACAGCGCGATCAGCGCAGCATCCACGCTACCGGATCACTCGTGAGGCACTAACCGACGAGAGACAGAGAACGCAGACACGAGGTAGAGGTAAGCTACACCGCAATTGGTCGGGTTGGGAGACGGAGGAGAGTGTGTTAGCAGGGTAAAGGGAAAGAAAGAGACGGCGAATAAAAGTGGACAGGGTGGGAAGTAGAAATAAGCAGGTAGTGGGAGTGGAGTAGTAGTTGGTTGCGTATACGATCCTTAAAAGCAGGTATCCACGTGGCCGGTGCTCGTAACGCGGGGTCAGTTCGTAGCATGATGAAGCAGTTGCCATAAAAATAACAACCGAAACTTCTGCGTTCTTATCTCTGCTCGTATCATCGGAATCTTCCGCGATGTGTAATTTTCTGCGTCGAGCATGACATTTGTCGATAAATGCTCGATCGCTTCGCGCGTTTCTAAAGCATTAGTTCGGTATACGCTGCGCTGCCAGCGCCTCTATACGCAGTCTTCGTAACTACCAGGAAACGTGTTTGACGTAACGAAGTGCAATGTCAACAGCGGTAATGAATTGCAGTGGCTTGTTTTAATGCTGATAGAAGTTTGAAATACCTTCGGAGAAAATTACCATGAATTCCGACAAGTGGTTTCCGTTTATTTGTAAGGATTCGTGTATAATGTGGCTCGGAAGGTAAGGGGGTTACCTTTTTAGTTGGTATGCAACTAAGTTGTCGAATTCTCGTTTCTGAAAGATTCCTTAATTTGATGTTGAACTCTCGCAGAGAATAAGGGCATAGGAAAGAGGGGCCACCACCCTCTGACGGGTCCTGCAAGAAGTAACTTCTAGGATACACAATAAGCAAGTAAATTGGATGGAAATTCACGAGCTGAAAGCGGTCAACGCGTTTTCTACCCCACGTGCATTTTATATGAGCAGTCAGAAACTAATTTTAAACCAGTTTTGATTACTTTATTTATGAGAGTTTGTAATTTTCAAAGTCTGAGAACACTATTATTAGTTATAGCGTTATATATGTTAGAATTATAATATATTTTTATATACTTTTATATATCACACTGAGAAAATATTATTATAGTTTTTATTATTGTGCTAATAATACTAGATTATACATGATATTATATTTATTAATTAATAGTAGGATATTATTAAAAAATAATATCTCTTTTTATTACAAATTTGTCTAACCTCACGTTTCGTGCTTTCAAATTGCTGTTTTGATTAAATGATTAAATATTTAAATAAATTAATTATTAATAGTGTATATTATATATAAATACCCATGAATATACTCTGTTTGAACACTCAATCATAAATATTGGTTAATATACTTTAAATAAGGATATATTCAGTTGCGAAATTACACAAAGTGGTTGAAACATATTTTTAATAAAATAACAAATTTTTAATTCGACATAATCATTAAAAATGTCACAACTTCAAAAATCTTCAAAAGTAATTAAGATTTTGTTAGCATAGATACTCAATTTATCCTTGTTCAAAAATTCGTTATAGTCTTTTTTATTATTTTTCTTTCGTGGATTTTATATTTAATAATTTTCCAGAGATATTTTCCTTCTCATTAAGAATGTCTTAAGAATATATTTATTATTATTTTTATTATTACTTATTACTTATTATTTTTATTATTAAAAATATTCATTTCCCAATAAAAATATGATACTAGTTGTTCTAGAAATTTTTTCTGTTTAATCACTATACCAAACTAGTATACTAACAAAATATAGGGTGTTCAAAATTCATGCAAGATTTGAATTTTGCACCATCAGTGTGGTAAAGTGTTGACAGCAGGAAAAGAGATACTAAGATATTAAGTATACTGATGTATACTTTATAAATCAATCAAAAATTCACAAATTTTAATTAGAAACTTGTTTCCTATTAAAATTACTTCTTGCATCAATTTTAGGATACTCATCAACACATCTTCCATTTTCTTTCAATATTCTCAGCTACTTATTTGCTTCATTACATCCACGAATAACAATACATAATTCTTAAACTAAATCCTAATATAAATCCTAATATAAAATATATCAATCAAATTTCATAATTAATTCCAAAATTAATATCATCCATATTCTAACATTTAACGCAATATTATTAAATATATCTCATCACACATACTGAAATTATACACGTCACCTCTATTCCCATCTGTTTCGACAAAATCACCATAAACATATATCACAAACATACACACGTGTACACATATACATACATATACATAAACCATATAGAAAATAAAAATTTAGACGTTATGACCAGATTCAATTTGTGTACAGGGGATACGAGTTACGAAGGTGGGTGTGACAAACAATAAAAGCTGCGAGATGAGCACCTACAAAAAGGAATCTCGTCTCGCTGGACACTAATTAACCAAAGAACGGGAGATAGAATTATAGCCAAGAGAGACGACGAGGAGGAACGTTCGGAAATTGCACGTTGTGTGGGTGCATTGCCTACTTCTTCTAAACATTTTTCTTATTCCCACGTTCCTCCGTAATGATTAGCTAGCCGCCTATCGTCGATATACCTTGCATGCGGACGCTAACTGCAGTAATTAACCGCGAATGTTGCTCAGGATAATAAAAGTTACCATCCACTGTACGAACCGTGTCATGAAAAAAATGATTTCGAGCGAATGACCATTCGAATGATGTACCATATGCTTGGCAGTTAATCGACAGGCTATTTTTAATTTATCGTGCATGATATTTGCAATAAGCACGTACGAACCACTATTTCATCGGTGACGTTGATTGTAATATATGCAGAGAAAAGGAGTGATTTTGAGAAGGAACATGATATTTGCAATAAGCACGTACGATTATACCACTATTTCATCGGTGACGTTGATTGTAATATATGCAGAGAAAAGGAGTGATTTTGAGAAGGTTGTTACTCGATGTACAATGCCTTGACTTTCAGTTGAAGAAATGAAATAGATGTACTATTGATGCACATGCTGCTTCCATTCATTTATCTAATTGTATGCCATGGTGTAGAAGATGTGTGATATAATTCTTGTATATTTCTATAAAATGACTTATTAGACTTGTTAGAAAGAGATATACAGAATCATAGTCTTCTTAAAGAATATTATAACACTTTATAATTACATATACAATTATCCATAGTAATTACACTTATGTCATCATTGTTAATAATCACATTCATATAATTGATTGAAGGTATCATTCATTGAAGAGTAAAAAAGAAAGAGAAATTGTAAGCTGTATGTTCAAGCAAGTATTAATATTTAAAATTGTTAGAGAATTTTACTTTTGTATTTGTTCAATTGAACAGGACTATCTATTTACTATATAGATTATATCTACTCACAGGTAGTTTATTCTCTTTGATTTTATATTCTTCTTAATGTATTAATAAATAAATTTAATAATTTTCTCCAATCATGAATGGACTTATATTATTTTTATAATTAAATTGTCAGAAGTAAGTAAAGTGTTCACAGTAAAGTATATTTAAGTTATAATTTCTTAAAATTTTCTTAAAATTAAATATCACTTTTAGAGTAAGTAATTCATTTATGGTTTGAATCTATTGTTAAATTCTATATACGAATCGTGTATCTTGTTTTCAAAGGGAAGAGGAAGGAGTATATTCAACTAAAATGTCTTACCGGGAAACCACACCCGTTTCCCGGTTGTTCTCTCGATCCCTCTTTCAACCTGCCGTGTAAATACCACGTCTATATCTGGGACACCTGTAGCGAGCATTTTCGTGAACGCAAGGACTTAAGTACGGCTGATTGAATATTTGCACTTGCCATGGCCTTTCATGACCCCTGTACTTTCGCAATCAGCAATTGCTTTATCGATTTTTCTTTCCCTGACGAAATAACATTTATAGAGCCAAATCTAGCCTAACTTACATGACTAACCAATAATTACATTTTACTATACATAATTGTTGCAATTCCTTAAAAACGTATATCATACAAGTAAGCATAGTTTCACGAATTTTACAGATTTAAAGAAAATTATTTCAGACAATCATGTATTATACAGTTTCATGTAAGTTTCTTATAATAACTTAAAGACAATATAAAAGTAATATGAAAATAATATAAAGATAATATGGAGATAATGTATGATATTATAACAATAATATAATAATAATGTAAAGATAATATATGACAATTTTTCCTATATTATTTTCTCAGGATACTATGATCATATTAATTATAATTTCTAAATAAGTTTGCTTAGACCCCTTAATAAACGATGTATATATTTACTGGCAAGATAAAGTAAGAAATAAGATGAAAAAGCAGAAAATTTTAATTACCAGTCACCTTAATTATTTCAGGATTGTAAAAGCAGTCTTCTTACGAGTATCAAAAGGAAGCCGCGTTTCGCTATTAGAATTTCTTCTCAACAACTATAACGAAAGCCGGTTATTTACTTCTGAAGTTTTGCTTATATTTATATAATTTATTAGCACGGAATCGTTAAAAGACGGTCGGTTGACTAATAACGTATACACCGAATGAGTCACTCTCACGGGAGTGGACTCTCCGTGAAATAGAAATAGATCTCGATGGACCGGCTCGGACGGTCAGAGATGCGACGCTGGCCACTGATTCCGGTTTGGTCGATGACTCTTTTAAAAACAACACTTGTCAGTTGAATTATATTAGTAGAAATCGGGAAAAGAGAAATAATATACTTCTTAAAAAAAAAATAAATCCGCTCTTTCCTTTGTAAACACTGATCCTGAGTTTGGCAACCTTTTCCTTTTCACGAATTATATTTATCTTCTGCGATAAGATTTTTGGATTGGACAATATTGGGATTGTCGTTTGCTGTAAGACATGAAAGATTGATGAGAGATACGTCGCGAAAAATTTTGCAATGAGTTTCATACTTTTGCAAATATCCTTTGTAAACAAAGTAAGATAATTAATATTGCAATAGAAACATATGAATATTAACATAGGAGTAATTGAACGTGTATAAAATGATTAAATTAAGATTGAATTTTGGATTAAATTAGAAATATTTCAATTTTGAAATGAATTAGAAATACCTGAATTTGAACAATTCCTTATATCATATTAATTATAACAAACATTATTATATAGCTTACTCAGTCTTTGCTTCAATTAAAAATAACAAAATTTTTACCTACGTTGTCCATAACCTCATTGCGGTTTTATACCTTAATCGTCATTATATTATATGGACTATGATAATAATTATTATATTATTTACTCAATCGTTGCTTCAATTATAAGTGAAATAAAATAAAATTTTTACCTACGCACTTTATAACCTCAATTTGGTTTTACATTTTAATCGTCGTCTATATTACATCGACTATAATAAAAATTATTATATTATTTACTCAACCTTTACTTCAATTGAAAATAAAATAAAATAAAATTACCAACATTTTATTTTGGTGTTACACTTTTAACCTTCATTGTATCATATCCTCTATAATAAAAATGATATTGCTTACTCAATCGTTGTTTCAATTGAAAATAAAATAAAAAATGTTCCCTACGTTTTCTACAACCTTACTCTGGTTTTGCACCTTAACCTCTAAATTCGGTTATTTCATTTGTATATGTATATGTGATACAGAATATTATTTACATCGTGTCATGATAAATCACATTTCACGAGGCTATATCAACCCATTAATCGCTTATATACAAACGAGAATGATTTACGTTATTCAAATTCAAATGCCTGTAAAAGATACGTACATCGTAACAAAGCGTTGTCTAATCGTGGCGTCGCTACACTAGAGCGTTACGAGGCAAGATAACCTCTACACGGCAGCCTTTAACGAGGACAATTTAAATCCGAAACAATGATTTCGTGAGGCACGCAGAGCACAGCTGGTAAACCAGTTCTAGAGTTGACGCTTTTCGAGCAGGAACGTCAGTTTCCTGTTTGTCGTGGAAGAGGTTCAGAAAGTACGCGTTTCCTTCGCTTTACGAGTCGAACGTGTCGCAGGAGTAGCCGCAGACTGTGAAGCGACGTGCTGCGTGTCGCGTGCTGCGTGCGCAATCTTGGAAGAAAACACGTGATTTGGGTTTCGCGCTTTGCCGTGCATGTAGCTTGGCGCGTATACGCGATACATTTGGGCACGTTCTCGTGTGTATAGTTTCTGTGGCACTGTGCACAGTGGCAACCGCGTTGCTTTAATTATAGACCGGAGCCCTTCTTCTTTCCTTCGTCCACCCTCGACACCGCGAAATTGGAAAGCCAGCGTCTACGACGGATTGTGCTCGTTTCGTGTGCCGGAGGGTAGCAAAATTTTCGAACAGTTTCTAAAAAGTTCGTCGACCGGAGTTTGTTAAACGATTTCAGCGTGCGTGTTGATGGACGACTGCTCGTATTAATACCGATAAAAATAAAATTCCAAAGTTTTATACGATTTCGTATTTTTATAATTTCATTTAATTCATATACGTGTATTGTTATTATTTTTATTGTTTTTATTATTTTGAGGTAATAACTTATATCTTACGAACTTTTCTAGGTTATATTTCTTCCGAATATTTTCGAATAATAAAACACAAACGTACTTAATAATTATATGAATTTGTAA